>NW_006800021.1:0-18692 GCF_000485575.1 Poecilia formosa | reverse complement strand
TCAGTTTTCATGAGCACACAAACCCATTAAGATCTGGTGGAATTTAAAATTGCTCAAATTATGTTTAAGGTATCAAATGACCTGCTACCTGAGCGCATGCAGAACATGTTTTTTGAAAGAGAAGGGGGACATAACGTAAGAGGTTACTCAAACTTAAAGATTCGTAGTTTACGGACAACAAGAAAGAGCTTTTATATTTCAATTGATGGGGTAAAATTATGGAACAAATTAAATGAGGAGTAAAAAAAGACAAAGTCAAAATTTAATACAATTTAAAAGAAAATATAAGGAGGTAATTTTCACAAGATACAGAAGCATAGGTGAGAGAGATAGCACTAATGTGTGTATATGTAAACTGAGGCTAACGCAGTTTGAGTGTGTGGGTCTGGATGCATGGATGTATATGTAAACCCAGATAAAATGGAAAACTAATTAACCTATGTTTTTTATTATTATTATTTGATTTAATAATGTGGGTCCATCTGAAAATATAGAATAAGCTTATGGGGTAAGTTTTTTACTTCTTCCTTCTCCTTTTTGAGCGTGTTAAGATTATTGTGGTACAAAAAATATGCGTCTTTTGCATTCCTTGTTCATGTGTGTGATTTTATACTTCTATCATGTTCAAAATAAATAAATAGAATAAAAAAGTATATATATATATATATATATATATATATATATATATATATATATATATATATATATATATATATGGACATGATCGGCTTCTTTTTGAGATCGTTTAGCCCACTTCATGTCATCAAACAAGTTCTATTTAAGTGACATCTTGATTGAACAGGTTTGGGTGTGACTGAGAAGAAGAAAAAAATGATTAATAGTTCATTTCCGTTAACATGGGGGTGAGAATTTGACAATGTATATTTATTCTAAAGCTCTTGTCTTAGAACATGTTGATGTACTGAGAGGAGATACATTTCGATTCTATCTGTAAACTGTAAACAATCTCAGTCTTGAACAAATACAGGGCTAAGCCTTAGCAGGAGGCAGAGCAGGCTAACTTTACTGCAGAGAGAAGCTCTGGAAGCTGAGGTCAGGCAAACAGAGGTGGGCGACGCCTGCAGATAAGGCCGGTCTGATCCACACACCCCGGGCCCTCTGAAGTTGTCCCAGTGTTGTCTTACAGATAAAAGCGAGACCACAATAAAGCTCCAGCACTCAGCTACTGCAGTTCTTTACTCTGTCAGATGTAGTTCTGCTTACTCGCTACTCTTTGTTTGACAGTATTTTGCTAATTTTTTTTTGGAATCAGACGAGCGAGTCAACGCGTACGGACGATCTGTTGATCAAGCGCAAAAAGCTGTTCAGGTTTTCTCTTGTGCTGCGTTTTCTCTCCACCATAAACCACCTGGAAAAAATTATGAGGCAAGTCATTTTCAGAGATGGACACTTTACATTCTGTGTTTAAATGTTTTGAGTGATGCTCTCAAAAACTATACTTTTATATTATTTGGAGTATGACAACAACCTCTTCTTCTTTTCCTTATTTCTGATCTGCAGGAAGTGACAGCTTGACCATTGCATCTAAGTTATGCTGACTCATTCTTTGTTTAAATTACACAAAGAATGAGGGTTCATCCAAAACCGTTTCTGTTTTGTTTTGTATTTTCCAGAAAGCAAAGAACATAGAAACCCGATGGCCGTGGATGGAGCTGCTCAGCTATGTATTACTGCCATCTAATGGTCACCTAGCAGCAAAACCGCATCTGAATTATAAACCCTGTTTTCTTTTTACTCTGCTATTAGACTGTTTCATACCACAAAAATGAATATTTTTACTAATATTAGCTCAAAGTAATGGAACATATTTTTTACAGATAAAATCTGAACATTATAGAACCACTTTTTGCTGCAATTCCAGCTGTAAGTGTTTTGGGTATTTCTTGACTAGCTTTTTTTCTTGTGTACAGACTGAAAATGTCGCCCCATCTTCATGAAAATATCACTCTAGCATCCTTGGGTTGAATGGAGCGCTGTGTGAACATTAATTTTCAAGCAGTGCCAGGGGAGTCTCAAACAGATTTAAGACTTTGACTGGGCCAATCTATAATAAATATAAAGTACTTCAGTCTGAACCTCTGTCTCAGTTGCTAGTCTTTTACACACGCTGTGTTTTCTTCCAGGTTCGTCATGTATTTATCTCCATCCATCAACTCTAACCACCTTCCAAGCCCCTGCTTAAAAAGCAAAACGAAGCAGAAGAAAAACAAAAACAAATCTTCACATGCTGATGTGTTCAAGGCGGAGTGCACCTCATCACATAGTGTGCTACATGTAGGTCAAAACGTTTAATTCTGGTTTCATCTGTACAGAGGAGCTTCTTCCTGCTTGGCTCGTGTCAAACTGTGACCAGGTGTTATTCTGCCGTTCCCTGAACAGTAGCCTTTGTCTTGTCGCTCCTCTATAAAGCCTGTCTTTGTGTTTCTGGTGAACATGACTAATAGTTTTAATGTTGACAGATTCTCACACCTGAGCTGCAGATCTCTGCAGTTCCTCCTGATTTACCTTTGACCTCTTGGCGGCTTCTCTGACTAGTATTCTTACACAACTTTGCTGTCTAGGCAAGCAATCATGTCCTTGTGGGCCTTTGTCCCTTAGCCGTCTGCTGTGCTGTTTGTTTTCGTGATGCTGTTTATTTACTAATGTTCTCTAAGAAACACTTGAAACCTTCAAAGGACTAACTGGATATTTTCTAATTGGGTGAATTTTGAAGGTAATTGTTACCGTGGCTCTTATTTGAAGGCATTAGAGGGAAGTGGGGATCATGCCAATCTGTGCCAAAAAAGTTTTGTTCGCTTCTCAGTGACAAGAAAAAAATGACTGTGTTATTTTAGTCCCATTTCACAATTGCCCACTTTAAAATACTTTGCGAGTCTACAAATCACTGAATGTCTATAAGCACCAAAATACAGTAAAGACCTGCTGTTGTATCAACCTTCCAGATCGCTCAGGTCTTCTGGTTCTGGTTCTGATTTTGCGTCCCCAGAACCAGAACCAAACATGGAGAAGCAGCGTTCAGCTTCTATGCACCACAAATCTGGAACAAACTTCCAGAAAACAGCAAAACAGCCGAAACACTGAGTTCCTTTAAAACAAGACAAAACCCCGCCTGTTTAGAGTTGCTTTTGAACCATAATAAATTGAACATTGACCAACATATGGTAACGATGATTTTAACAATGGTATTTGACAAAATACTTTCCATCACTGGTTTTTCACAATTGTTGACTAAATGACGCGTTTATGATGTTTCTATGTCTTTATGATGAAAAGCACTTCTAACTGCCTTGTTGCTGAAATGTGCTATACAGATAAACTTGACTTAACTATTGTTTCTTGGTACATCACATAAAAAGCCTTTAAAATTAATTAATATTTCTGAGTATAACATGATGAAACACGTAGAACTATATGAACGCTTTTGTCAGAGACTGCATTAGTGAAACCCAAAGCTGTCGGCTCAGGATACTCTAAACAGCGGTGTTGTCTTTTCCCTCAGGTGTGTGTCTATATGCATTCCTGATCCCTTTCAGCCGAGACACCTGCCTAAATATTGGTTCCCAACAAATAAAATCATGAGCCGATTCAACCTGAACTCGTCGCAGCGGCCCACCCCCTTTGTATCCGGAGCCTAAAGCTCTTAAGGGCCTTTGTGAATTAATTACATGTATCCAACAAATAAAGTCTGCAGCTGGCTCGTGGCTCTGTGTACTCGGCAATAACTCATAAACACATAAGCAGAGTCTTGAAAGCAAACACACAATGAGGATGGCGACAAGTATCGCTTTTCACAGGCGGAGGCCAAACAGAGCTCCGCATGTAGGGACACACTGAGTCCTAACCGCACACTTAAAAGCAGCACGTTGATACACTGTATCTGCTGCCTGGACAATTCACCTGCTGCCCTCTCTCAGCGCCGCCATACAGAGACGCTCTGCTCCGCCAGGGCAAAATGGCACGTCATCACCTATTGATCCAACTTCAGGAGCAAAGTGGAGGCCTCTACTGGACACCTTTTACATGTGTCTATATATTTAAAACAAAGCATTTTAAATGGTGAGTATTATGTATTTTCCAGGCACTTTTCAGGTGACATTTTATAGAACAATCAATTAACTACAGCTGTGTTTCCATTCACTTTAAAATTGATGAAATTGAAATTACAAAAATACATTTGATTAATGAAAATACGTCAATTTAAAACAACCCCTCCCCTATTTTTCAAAGAAAGTTTTTCCTCTAATATGAGGTTAATTTTCGGCTTTATCGAAATTAGTAAATTTTGCTAAACTGCACTGGAAACACTTTTTTTAGTATTGTGTCATGATCCGTAATCAGATGTTACTACTGGTGGAAAAGACAAAGAAGATGAGAGGAAGTGACATCAGGATGATGGTGTGGCATGTTTTTAACAACTTATTACGTGAACAAACTTATTCATGTGTGATTTTAGTTGTGTTTATTAAATGGACACTAAGAAATTGAGTTTTCTTGTCATTAGCAGAATATCAACAAAGTTTTGTGCATATTTGTAATTGCATAATTGCATCATTTAACACCTTAAAATTGGACCTCTGTCCCTTTAAGAAAGTCTAGCTCTTTCCCTCACTGTGCCATCACAAAGTCATCAGAACATGGCTCCTCTAACATCCCCTTAAGAACATTTTTACCAGCGTTTCACTGAGAAGTAGACGAGCTCAGCAGATGCGCAGTTCCACCATTTGTTTGCTAATTGCTATTGGCTAGTCTGAAGGAGCTGAAACATGCATAAAATAATCAAAGCAACACTCCAGCCATGTTTTTGATGAGGATGTAACATCATAACATGACGTGAAGCTCAAAAAAAAATTATTTCACATAATACCGCCCCTTTAAGGCCTTTCTGTTCCTCTAGTGATCTGACGCTCTCGCCTCTTCTTTGGTGTTTGGTGTCGGTAAACACAGGGCTAAAAGGCGCCACACACATCCTTAGAAAACAACACAAAACACGCTTCAGCTGTAGTCAGCGGCCTTTCAGTGCCGCACAAACACAGAGCTAAGGTGATCCAACCCCCGTAGCGTCGGCGTAGCGTTGTCCGCTGACAGCTCCTGTTAGGGCTGCCATTGTGCGGACATGACCGTGGCAGACGAGAGGGCTGCCAGCTAAAAGCACAAAGGGGACATGGGCGCAAACTCCTCTCCTTCTCCCTCTCTCATCACGACTTGCCTTTTCTCCGCAGAGTGTTTAGGATGGATGAGGATCACCAGAGCCCCTCCGCCACTCCAAAGAACGAAGGTGACGGGAGGAGGGTGAACGGGGGGAGGTGGGGTGTCCTGGCCCGCCAAAGACAGGTGCTGGCCAAGATACGAGTGGTTCGTAATGGCGCTGAAGGATAAGTTGCTGTGAGAGATTCTGGAAGGAGCTGAGAGCTTTTTCTCAGCTGCTCCGGTCCCTCTCCTCCTCTGGTCATTTGTCTCAGCTAACTGCCGGAGCAAAAGGTGCTGTTGCGTCCTGACACTTTGGACATCTTTAAAGCAGAGGAAACAAAATACGAAAGCATTTAGGATGTATCTGTTTCCCCTGTGGTGCACTTCAACTACCTCCAGTTTACCCCCACAGGAAACTCTACACTGCAGGCATTCATACTCAAGTTAGTTATGTCCAGTTTGTTTGTTTTTTTCACAATAAGACTCTTGTATTTATTTACTTGGTTGCTGCTTTATGCTATGGGTGTCCAAAGTGTTCCCCTTGAAATTATTATGTTCACCCACAACTCAGAAAACAACAAAACAGAAAACAATTAATAACCCAAAAAATGTGAAAATTTTCTGTTGTCCTTTAGTAAGGCAACAGCCCGTTTTTATGTTTTGGATCTTTAGTCATATATAGATTTCTTTTTTTTTTTTGAAAAGTTAAAGCAAAAAAAATTATACTAAGCTCATTTTTGCATTTATAATTAAATTAATATTTTTCCCCATGAGTAGTTAAAAGTTTAGCCAACTTGACAAAGAAGTTTGGACGCCACTTGTGTAAATAGTAAATACGAGGTTGTAGATAAACATTTATGGTCAAATTGCTTGTCCATAAATGTATGGAGTTCGATTACAAGAAGAGTTGTGCTAAAACAAGAAAGTTCTGCAAATGTTTAAGGGTTTTTTTTTTTTTTTGTTTTGTTTTTTTTCAAAAAGCTGTGATGACACAAGGTCACTCATTGCTGCTGGTCAAAGGTTTCTTCCATGTGAATTTAAAACCCCATTCCACCCATCTTAAAACTCTAAGGAAAAGAAGCAGAAGGTAAATATGTAATAATTTCTTAAAAAAAGAGGTTTACTCAAATTTTTATGTTATACAAAATCACAATTGCATACAAGACATTTTAAAGGCTTATGTTTTTCAGCAAGTGGAAAATATTGACATTGATGACGCATTCCATTCTCGTCTCATTTTTGTTTTCAAAATGGAGGATAAATCAGAACACTCTGTGCTGTAAGGAATCTGTAATCATTGTTGAATGATCTGGTTTCAGTAGAGTTTAAACTAGATATGATCATATTGTGTTCAGATTAATTAAAAACAGTGAAAGACTCCAATTGTGTTTTATTTCAGAGGTAACTGGAATATAGTCAAGTCAGCAAAGTAGCAAAGTAGATGCTAGTTTTTGCATTTAAAGAGTCGATTGTTTCGCCACTACAATGGAAATCAATCGTTTGTGTCTCATCTGTCGACCTGGGACTGATTTTTGTTTCTACTTCCCAAGATGATTCTCCAACATGAATACTTTATCTGTAAGCACAACAGGGACACTCAACATCTACTTCCTTTTTTACTTCAAAATAAGAGTCTGAAACCAGCCGTCTCTATTCCAGGCCAATCATAACTGCTCACAATTACTTCACCGGGTAAAATCGCACATCGTCAGTGGACGCCGCTTCATGACACACTTTGTTTCAAAAAGTGATAGCATCATTTTAATATCGCAAGATATTAAATTAACCAGTAGGTATAGTTTCACACCTTCTGTTCATGAGGTGGGTGTCTACTGACATCTTTTTTTTGTACTCGGATAGATGTTAAATGTTACACATCAGATTCATTTATGCAGACGTCTTTTCAGCTTTTCTCTTTTCTCTTTAGGTGAAATAATAATAATAAAAAAGAACATTTCTGTGAAATTTCATCCAACGTTTTCTGGGGCAAGCAGCATAAAGAGAATAAAAAAATCAAGGTAATTGAAGTCAGAAATAAAACTGCTTTTTTGGTCAGTTTATATTATAAGACATTTTCTTTTATCTATATGATACCGTCACCTTCCGAAAAGTCTTTTTCTTTTTTTTTTTGTCAAAAGTGTGTGTTTTTTTTGTTTTTTGTTTTATTTTGCCTAATTCAACTTTTGTCAAAAAAATGACGTGTCATTATATTAGGAAGGTGACAATGTGTGCTATTCATGTTTGCCCTTAGAAAGATTGTAAATGTCATAAAGCACAGCTTTTATCCTTTGAACCAAAAGTTCTCCAGCAGAATGCCTCATGTCCTGTTTTGAGAGACTTAATCAGGCTTTCCATATTAAAAAATGCTGCAGGTCAGCTGGGTCACTGAGACAAAGGCCTATATGGAGGGTGGGGGTGGGGAGGGAAGCTCCGTGTGCCAGGGATGACAGACGCTGAGATTTGATTGGCTTGTTCCTGCGCGGATGGGATTCGCTGTCAACAGGTCCCAATTAGTCCAATCAGGGTGGAAGGAAACGGCACAGAAAGGATACTTTGTTAGTGCCACCATGTTTGTGGAGCTGATAAAAAAAAAAAAACAAAAAAAAAACACAATCACTCGCTCTTTCTTCTCGCCCCACCAGCCGGAGTCTGTGGGGACAAATTAATTTGGGATTGAGACATTGATGCTGCTGCGTTGCTTTGTTGACGCCCGCATTGTTGCGGCCCCTAAGCGGTGCTGTTGATGTAAATATTGCCCTCTGCCATTCTTTTGTGTTTCTGAACAGTATTTGGCGACCACGGCGGCTTCCTGACACAAATGTGTCATCGGGAGTCTTTCAGATCACAGTCAAACGCGCCTCGGGTAATTCATGGGAGGAAACACGATGGTGAGTCATAGTGGGGAAATTAAACCAAACGCGAAGAAATTTGCGGAAGAGGTTTGAATTTGACACAATGGTGTAGTTTAAACCCATAATATTGGCCAGAAGGATAAAAAAAAAGACTGTTAAACTTAAAAACTTGAAGTGAAGATTATATAATGTGTATTAAAGCTTTATTGCTCATAGGCAACCAAACAGGCACCGAATGCAGTGAGGAAAACAGGAAATCTCAAAGCACTTGGAGATTCCTTAAAGCAAACAACCATCCCGGCTAATCAGCCTCGGCTTAGTGAGTGATGGGACATTGACCTCTGACCTGAGGAAGTCATTTAGATGAAGAGGCACTGAAGGTCTGATTCATGGTCAAAGAATCGGCCCCATCTCCATGGATCCAGGGATGCCGGAGGTGAGGACGGACAGGTAATTGGGGAGGTGGGGTGGAGGCGTGGTTCTGATCTCAATCTGCCAATTTTCTGTCTGACAGGCAGTCTGCCTCCAAAAGAGGCTGAGAAAATAACATCAGAAGCTATAAACCATGTTGATTTTTAATTTTTTTTAAAAAAAAAAAAAGGTCTGGCAAAGGTCTTGAAAAGGAATGTCCAACAATCAGTTTAAAGCATTCTTGTGTTACTAATTAAAGTACACCAGCAATTCATCTCTAATTGGTTTATAAGTAGAATGAACCAATTGGAGATTGGCTCATTTGCATGTGTTTTGTGGACTTGAGGAAGACAGTCAATTGTTTGCTTTGACCCAGTCTGTGAGGTCCCTGTGCAACCTGAAGAATCTCAACTTAATGATCTTATTGACAGAAAATAGAGGCAATTTTATTGAAGAGACAGAATTTTCAACATACTATTGCTTGAACTGTTTGATATAGGTGCTGGGAAAATAAAAATAAAACCACACCACCAGCTGAAACCTGATGTCCAGACTCTACCTTCCAACTTTTGGGCCAATCCTAATCCGAGTTTTAAAACCTAAGTCAGAAAATAAGCAAATAGAATGTAATTATCATTCTTTCACTTTGCAAAACAAGATTTACACGAGGACCGTGTTGTCTGACAGAGAAAGTAGACATTGTTATGAAGTGCCAGTCAGTGGGTTCAGTCACCACACTATCACTTTTGTAAGAGGATACACCGAGCTCCGAGGTTATTTTAGGGTTTGCAGTCACATCTAAGGAGCTAGAGGACCTGTGGTTTGTCTTCAGTATGTCAAAAGGACGACACCGAAGAATCTCCCCGAGATCAAAGCGTGGGGATCAAACACTCAGCATCCACAGAGGGAACGCTGTTTGTACGGATCTCAGTCAGTGTCTGAGGCCAAAATGAGCAGAAGGGAAGTTTGAACTGTCCGATCTGCAGGGCTGGGAGACAGGACGACAGGTTGGTCACACTCAGGCTGCCTGGGCCTCGTGTTGCTAGTAACCACACCGCTGAGGCCCAAATTCTGGAAGAGTGACAGTCAGGCAAACACCAGAGAAAAGACGAAACCTGCCACAGTACCAGAAAGTTGTTTCAAAACTTGTTTATAGCCCAAACTCCCACTGAAAAGCTTCATATGGACTTTGCCTCCTCTGTTTTTCCAAAACATTAAACTTGAGGCATCTTTGGTTGGGGGTCAAACACGCAGACTTAGAGAGCCAGACGGAAACATTTAGGAGCCTCCTGAGATGTTCCGTCAGAACATTTTTCTGAGAACACAGGCCACCGTCCGTCATGTTATATGGAGTATAAAAGAGACTGGTCATTGTAAAAAACATAAAAACTAAAAAATAAAAAGAGAGGGAGAGACGAAACATCTGATTATAGCCTCAGTTTAATTTCACATTTACTTCTTTGTTTCTTCATTGACCTAAATCTGCACTTATAAACGGAGTTAGATTTCTTTACATTTCTTTTTGCAGAGCACTAATGTTACAACCAAAAACATCAATGGGTTTTTCTGGATTTTATGTATCAAATTAACTCAAAATAGTACATAATTATGAAGTGAGAAGAAAATGATGCATGGTTTTCAAAAGTTTTTTTCATAGAATTTATTCTGATGACTGTGGTATGCAGTTTAATCATTTCCTTATTAGGAAATTCATTCAACCTGAGTTGGCTGATCTGATCCAAAGACTTCCTTGATCCCATCATTTTCCCAGCGATGGTTCAGGGGAATCAGGTAAAAAATTGACCTAATTCTGGCACAAAATTGCCTAAAACATTAATTAATGTGCTTCATTAGCTTCAAAAGTTTTCTGTGTAAGGACACCCAGCGGATTATGCAGAGTCACATATGACACAATGGCAAAAAGAAAGTTAAAGGAACACTAAGTTAAGTCCAGTTCTCAGTTTGCCATCAGCCGTGTAGGAGACACTGCAAACTAAAATTCACTCTGAAAACATCGTCCTCACATGGCGGTGGGACCATCATGCCTCAATCTGCAAGTATCAGCTCTAAATATTCAAAAATCGTGAAATCGGTTGCTATATTTAGAAATTGTTATTGAAGAGAAAAAAAAAAGCATTTACTTCAATACAGTAATATTTCCAGATTTTGGTAATTAAAAGCTGAATTATTTAAATTTAGTTTTCAATGTTTGTTGAACGTTCGAAATCGCAAATAAAAAGAACAGTGATAAAATGCATGATAAACGTTCAAAGAATAAACTTAATAAAACCCACCACTTCTCCTGCAACATCACAACTGAGCTCTATTTATTTATAACCATCGTAGCAATATGCCTTCATTCTACTCAGATTTTTTATCAACACAGTGCAATAATATGCTGACAATATTTCCATAAGTAGCACGTGTAGGTCTAATAGTATTAACAACAGTAACAATGATCAATTTTTTATGCTAATAATGCTAAAATAACAACATAATATATCAACATAATTTAGTCTAGACCAGAAGTTTGAATTGTTTAATGTTTGGATAGACAATAATAATTTTTACATATGTCGTTGCTAGGAAACAGAACCACAACAGAGAAGTAAATGTTCTGATGGAGTAGCTCTCTGCTCACCAGAGGCCCATTTCACATGAACAGGAAGTGATGAACATACTCTTATCCTGCAGCCACATTCCTCCTGTTAGCCTGACTGATCTGCTCCAAAGACTTCTTTGATGTTAACATTGCTAACATTCGCCCAGCTAGCTTCCCACATTCAAACCTCGAGGAGAGCCCTCCTAACAACCGGCCGTCAGTCAAACCTAATGTAATCTGGCCCGAAGGACCGGGAGCTCTTCGCTCTCAGCAGACCTGTTCAGCACCAAGTCTGATGCCTGGGCTACTCTGACCAAACTATAAAACAGCAGGGAGTAGAGTCACATCCAAGTGGTCCATATTTGTACAAATATGCATGTAAAAAAAAAAAAGGGAGGGGGGCTGAATTTAGGCTGTTAAGCGACCACTGCAGTGAACGACACACATTCACAGCTTTAATAAGTCCCAGCAGGGTATTAAACCGGTACTTATGCCTCTAGCAGTATTCAATTAGGAGTGACAGGGATTCCTTTAACTAGATGGCTGACCCTGGAGCAGTAAGACTACTTTAAGATTTTATACAAGAAAAGAATCTAAACTCGAAAAAATTGGAATAATCTTGCAAATAAATGATTTATTAAATTATGGGAAACATGTATGTGACATATATATAAACATGTATATGTAACATGTATATTATATATATATATATATATTATATTTTTTTTTTTTCTTGTTAAATGAATAACTGAATGAGGTCCCCAGGGTGCTCTAGGCTGTGATTTATGGTCATACGAAAACACTGAGACAAGGACTTATGGACTGTGAATTGTTTGTGTTAGCCGCCCCATAAAAGGCATAACCTTGTCAGCTTCGACAGTGTATGGACTCAAAGGTGATTAAGGTGGAGTGTGTGTCTGAGTGTGTACCCCGCACTCGGAAAATCAGCTGCGGTCCAGATGGCCTTTCAGCTCAACTTCCTGCTACCTGAGAGCCGAAACAGAGAAACGTGGTAACAAGGATGGATAGGAGCACGAAACACACGGTTGAGAGCAAGATGATTAGAAGAAAACAGCTCACAAAGTGCATCATTCGGCAATTTTCTCAGGAATCTTAGAGGATTTAAGTTGATTTGACATACATTGCCAGGTTTGGAGTAGCAAACGATCTTAATTCAATGTTGAGTTATGGTCAAAAAAATTGATTCTTGGTTAAGCTCAACGGTTAACTGTGGCTCAAACATTAGAGGCGGAGTTATCAGGTTTTAAACTGAACGCCATATGAAGAGGACAGTGGGCTGTGATTTTTTTACTGTACATTTTCTTAATTGTAAATGTTATTACTTACTTTTTGTGCATAATGTCTAGTCACAAAAACATCTACACGGCTCTACAAGGACTGGAGACTAACCATACTTCAGCGTTGATTCAATAATATTTTCCTATCTGAGATACCATTTACATTATTAAATATGTATAACACACACACACAACAAAGCAAAAAAATAAAAGACATAAGTATCTAAAATTCTAGCTACACCACTGTTTCATCAGGGGAAATCTATTTCCCCTTTAGTTGAGAAATTAAGGTGCAGCTAAAATTATTTTTACAAGTTTTTAGTGTAAAAGTTGAGATGTTTTTAGGATATTTGCACTGAGAAAGACCTTCTTATTTTATGAAAATTACTCAAATAATTGATGTGATATCTATTTTTGCCACCAGATGGTGATGACATCAACATTAACTTTCAATAATGAAGATTCTAGCACGGCTCAAGCAGTGCCAGGCTATGTTCTCTCTAAAAAGCTTGTTCTCTGACACAGTTTGCATTTCAATGGAAGTAGGATGAAAAGAAAGCAGATTGAAAACGATATTCGATGTTATCGGTTCGAGCACAGAAACCCAAAGTAGGCATGTACAAAATGGCCCAAGGTGTCTTTTTGTTGTTGTTGTTGTTGCTGTTTTCACCGGCCTTTATTTGAGAGTTGTTAGAAAGTAAATGAGTAATGAGAGAGGGGCGAAGGCCATCAGGCCAGGAATCAAACCTGTGACGTCTGAATCAAGGACTAAGGCCTCCTTAAGTGGGTTGTGCTTTTACCCTTGCACCACCACATTGTTTTTTAATATTCCAGAACATAGCAAAAGGAGTGGAAGACCAGGATTTTAGATTAGTATGAACAGGGCATATAATGGACATCTTGAAACATGAACCAAAATTCATAGAAACCAAAACAACAATCAAACAACAGAAGACGTCCAAAAAGCCCAAAGACCTGAAAAAACCCAAAGACAATCATGGTGGATGATTAATGGCATAAAGTCAGCGACAATATCCACAATTAATGTGCAGACTTGCTCCCTGTCGCATTGCAATAAATCCTCTATTCATTAATCCATTAAATGTTTCCTGATTATATGAATGTGGAGCCAAAAATTACAGTAACGACCCCTAAGAAATCATTTCCTACAGTGGCCACCCATACCAAGTCACTGTAAAATAAGACGCTTTTGGTAAAAGCACCACCAAAAGACATTTGGAATATTATGAGCAAAACACCTTCTAAAGTGTCAACATTAACATCATTTCCATGTTTCCCTGTCTCTGTTATTTCCATAAATGCGCCTATTGCAGTGGTATTCGCATCAGATCAGGCCTCTTAAGTCCAATTTGTGGATTTACTGCAAATCTGTAATCGCTGCTAACCCTGAAGTAATTCAACACTTCCCATGAAATATGGACAACGACTTACCACCATGTGAGGTGATGGCGTGCTTTAGCTTGTTTCCCAGGCTGTTTTTAGATGTGTTATGGTAGTGTATATCAGTCATAATGCCAAGGTCATGGCTCCTAGATGAGTTTTCCACTATTAGAGTTCATTATAGCTCATTAGACCTCAGCTGCTTGTCTCTTCACCCCTCATAACATGCTCTCACACGCATTTATACACATAAAAACCTCCCGAAAGGACAGATGGTCAGTCGCACAGGCAACACACAAAACACACATCCAGTCGAACACACCCCTTCTGTGCCAAATGGCAAATAGCGGCGTAGGCTGAGTGTTCCTAGAAACTGATGTTTGGTAAACGGAGAAGGCTGGGAGTCCGGGAGGGGAGTGGGGGAGTGCAGCAGGTGGTTCGGTTTCAGGTCCCACTGGGTGCATACCCTCACTTGAAACCGCGGTCCAAGGTAGCATGGTTGTCTGGAAAACAAGTTCATTACCGGCTCCTGACACACCGTTGCTGGACGAGGAGCGCGGGGGTGTTTAGTTGTCTCAGGGTGAATGATAGTAGCTGGTAGGGGCCACGGACCTGTTGGGGCCTAACATGGTCCAGCGACTTCTGTTGAGGTTCTCCATGAACAGCACTTTTTGGCACTTCTCTGTATGAGGTTGTGACTTCTGCCATTAAAAACACTCCAGCTTTCTGCAGTCATTTAGCAAAATATCCAATGAGAAAGGAACGGAGACTGCTGGAGAGCTAACACTGCTGTGGTCGGAGCTAACTGTACGCTGTAGCTGTACGCTGGTTCCTGATGAAAATCAAAGGAACAACTGAATCAGATTTTCACTGACATTAAAAAACCTTCTTAAAATAGAAAATATTGGGTGAAATGCAAAGTATTTTTACTAGAGATGTTAATATCTGCATCGGCCCCGATATTTAAAAAACTTCTAGATTGAGTATCATGATAAAGAGACTGTGCTTTGTCTCACTGTACTTTGTGCTCAGAGTGACATCATGCTTTATTTATTTTACATTATATTTAGAATTCATAATTGCACTTTCTGAGCCATTTGAAGGAAGGTTTGTTGCAGTTTATTTTTACATGTTTGACCAAACTTGTGAATCTACTGGTGTATTTAAGTGTGCTGCATTTGTGCATAGTTATCAAACAAATGTGCACCTCAGTACATTTATATGTTTGTTTAAAAAAAAAAAAGAAAGATTCTAAGTTAATTCAGCGCTGTCTTTCTGTATCGGATCGGTATTGACCGATACTAAACCTCAGATATCTTTATCGGTATCGGAAGTGAAAACGGTGGATCTGTGCATTTTTTTAGCAAGTGTGTTTTCTCTTAATAGTAATTTTACGGTAAGTCAGACTACAAACATCCTGTGACAACTCAGACGGAGAGGAGGCTGCATGGTTTGGAAACTGCTAGGTTCCGTCTTCGCTTTTAGCAGATGTTATGATTCTGTTGGGTCTTCAAGTCATCACCTTCAGCTTTGCACTGGAGCAACCAACTGTGAAGTCTCTTGGATAAGAGTTGGGACATTCTTTTCAATTGGAAAAGGGTATACTGCTGTCTTAGGGTTGGTTACCAGCCTGTGAGAATTGATGAATGGACAGACGGGTTTATCAATCAGTGCAACCGAAATATTAGAAGTTGACGATACTGTTTGGCTCTGAGCTCTCTCTAGAGATTTACCCAAAGGTAATTGTTATTTTACTTAGGTAATTTCATGGGTCAGAGTTACAAATATCCTCCCCTGCAGACAATGCACTGACAAGAAACAATATGCTGGTAAAATGAGGAAAACACAGTGGGAGAAGGACTTCTCGCGTACAGAAAGGCTGTTGCCGTCACTTACAGCACACAATAAAAACAGCAGGAAATCCTGCAGCAGCATGTGTCTTTAAAAAGCAAGGTGGAAAGCCTTAAATAACATTCACCAATTATTATGTAATTTATTGTAGTTAGAAAACTGAGGAAATAAAATAGTATTGAGATTTCAAAATAAACGAGAAGTCATACTTAAAAAAAAAGGCATATATCCATTTGAGATTGAAATGATGTTCATCTGCTTCCTGCGGTGCAGTGACACATGTTTCATTGAATCCTACACAAGAAACAGACGTGTGATCAATACAGCAAAATGTGCTGTGGTTAAGATTTGTTTATATCCAGCCAACATATGGAAGGCAGATTGCTCACATAATGACCATGTTGAACGGCTACCTTTGCCATCTGCTTCTGTAACACCTGTGCTGGGTTTTAATTTGTCACTTGCCTCGGAGGAATGTTTGCACATTACTGAAAGATAAACATCCTCAGCAGGAAATGTGGAATAAATTAGGCATCATTCAGTGAACCACAATCCAGTTATGAGACTGATATATGTTAATGACACCTGAGCCTTAAAGGCAATTATACTTAAACTTTCCTACATATTGTCAGATTGCAACCGCGAGCTGCAATGTATTTTAATTGGGATTTTATGTGATAATCAAAAATACAGTGTTACATATTTCTACAGTGGGAGACATGAGCACATGACTCACATCTGCATTCAGTTCCCCTGACTCCATAAATTGCAAAAACACTTTTAACTGCAATTATTTCAAGTTCCTCATGTCTTTATAAGCTTTGTGAATCAAAACTTCCACACAAGGCTTAAAGGGGCAGTGATATGTGTTTTACTACCACATAGTGACATTTTATAACACAATCAAATAACTATTACCTTCAGTTGTTATAAAAATGTTATATATATCAAATACGACTCAAACGAAATTTGATTTAGTAATTTAATACCTTGAAATTGGGCCTCCGTCTCTTTAAGAAACTCCTGCTGTTTCTGAAACTCCGCCTTCAGGAAGTCATCACAATATGGCTGTGCTATTAAACCTTTAACATCTTTTTACCAGTGTTGCACTGAAGTAGTTTGTATAATGAGCCCAGTAGATGTGCAGCTCCACCAAGTGTTTGCTAATTTCTGCTGACTAGTCTTAAGGAGCTGAGTGAGGGGAGTCACTGCTCTGTGAGGCGGAAGCTCGGGAGCTTGGAAAACTCAACTACAACAAGGAGCTTTGACCTTGAAGGCTGGGCTAGGTCCACCCAGGCATTTTGGAAAGAGGAATGGTTGCCATAGGAGATTAAACGATTTCTCAAATATGCATGAAATAATCAAAACAACACTCCATGAATGTTTTTGATGTAAACACTGCCCCTTTAAGTCTTCACAGCGTACCCTCAACGAAGTAAAACAGGGCAGTTGTTCACATTATGTTAATATTTTTTTTCAAGTTAACACATAAAGTTTAAGTTGAGTTTAATTCATTCTAGTAAGGATAACATGGTTTTGCCACATTTTAACCTAACAAAATAATTTTATTTCGTGTGAACACAACAAAATTTAGTTAAGTAAATTAGCACACCGATACCTCTATTGACATAAGGAGGCAGTATTGCAACAATAAAACTGCATGAGAAGAAAAAAACAGTTTAAACCGGATTAGACTGGATGTTCATCCGACGACAACAGTAGTGAGCCCTCCACTTTCCGAGTTTGAAGTCCCTTTTGCCGTGAATTTACGATGGCAATCCCAATTTTCTACAAGTTTTATCAGGCAAGGATTATTTTTTTCTACCATATGGCTGTTATTGTTGTTTACTGAAAAATATGCGGGAGAAGAGGAGAGGTGGGGGCGAGGAGGAGCGGGGGGACGCAGAGACAGGAACAGTTTTAACGTCCCAAATTAAACATACTGCCTGTTCAACTCCGGTAGGCTAGAAGAAGTAGTCTAAGTAGTCTACCCTGTGCACATGGGTATGCAGAGCTGAGAATGGACGGAGAAGTTTGGCAGTCAAAATTAAATCAGAGGAGCTTGGCTAGGTTTACGTGTTTAACGGAGCCAGAGCAATGGGGCGACCGTTGGCCACACTCAGGCGCGCTGGCTATATATAGCTCCCTATCTGTCAGCATTGCCTGGCTTTTGGTCATGGTCACGCTACCACCTATGTTCTGATGTGGGTATGGTGCCATTATGGTTGCACTTCTTATGGCTTTCTGTGATTATTGGCTGTCTTTGTGCCTCTCTTCCTTAAAGGCAGGAATCGTGGCGAGCTTGGTCAGTGGTTGTCCACTGAAAAGATTGTCCGTCTGAACCGTGGCTCTCTGCAGCTCCTCCCCTCGTTACTCTGAGCCCCTTGGCTGATACTTTGATTACTGATGACGTTGCCAAGTCTCGGTTTAGGTGGATGGCCTTCCTAATTCCAGATGATGGACTAAGCTGTGTTCCCTCTGAGCTACGAGCTTGAAATATTGATTTACAGTCAAAATCTTCTTTGAACTTTGCAACAAATTTATTTCTGGTGTGTTCCTTGGTCTTAGTGATGTTGTTTGTTCTCAAATGTTCTCCAACAATCCTCTAAAGCCATTACAGAAGAGCCAGATTTATAGCGAGATGAAATTACACACGTGGATTCTATGAGAGTAAAGGGACCCACATATCCCTGTCTTTCCTCTTGGGGACCATGCACTACTTTGTGTTGGTCCATCATAAAAATGGCAATAAAATGCAATGAAGTTTGTGATAATAATACAGTAGACTCCTGGTATTTGTGGGGGATAGGGACCACAGACACCCGTGAATACTTGAACATACTCGACATCCCTCTAAAAATGCTTAGGACTGCCTATTTTTATTGTTCACACACTAAATATACATTAATATGCATTAATATGAACAGTGGAAAGGTGTCAGAAGCTAATATCTACTGTCTTTATTTTTTTCATATTGGGGGAATAGCCTTTGCTTTGCAAACACCCGCTAAGAGTTAGTCAAGTACAATTAACTAAGTGCAGTAGGTAAGTTAGTAAGTCTCATGTGAG
>NW_006800020.1:2318550-2326230 GCF_000485575.1 Poecilia formosa | reverse complement strand
CCACAACTACAACTGAAACACCAACTACAACCATTACATCAACTGAATCTACAACTACACCCACTACAACAACTACAACCACTACAACTACAACTGAAACACCAACTACAACCATTACATCAACTGAATCTACAACTACACCCACAACAACAACTACAACCACTACAACTACAACTGAAACACCGACTACAACCATTACATCAACTGAATCTACAACTACACCCACTACAACAACTACAACCACTACAACTACAACTGAAACACCAACTACAACCATTACATCAACTGAATCTACAACTACACCCACTACAACTACTACTACTACAACCACTACAACCACAACCACAACTGAAACACCAACTACAACCATTACATCAACTGAATCTACAACTACACCCACTACAACTACTACAACAACCACCACTACAACTGAAACACCAACTACAACCATTACATCAACTGAAACACCAACTCCAACAACAACTGAAACATCGACACCTTTCACCTATGGCTGTCCTGACTGGGATAAAATGGTACGAGTTGTTACTTTTTTTCCTATACTATTTGGTTTCATTACTTTGTAACATTCTCAAAGTTCAGTTTCTGCAATTCATGCTTGCAAAGTTCTATTAATTATCTTCTGTTCTCTATTTTAGCCAAATGAGACGTTTCATTTTTGCAACTGTACCATGGCCAAATGTATTGGAAACAACACAGTTCAAATAGTTCCCTATGAGTGCCCGCCCAGACAGAACATAACTTGTACTAATGGCAAAAAACCTGTTCTTATGTATGATGACTATCACTGCTGCCAACATTATGTGTGTGACTGTGAGTACATTGATTAAAAACAATATGAAAAGTACACCAATAGGCCATAACATTATGACCACTAAACAAAAAAGCAAGTTACAAAAAGCATATGCCAAAGAGTTATAATATGTAATAGCAAATATGGCAGTTCTAGGCTCAACATTGTGAGTTTTTCTCTGTCTTTTCCATGTGTAAAGGACATTTTGTTGATAATTGATAAACACTTAAATTTACGAAGGGTCATAATATTGTGACTAATCAATATATGTTGTTACATATGTCAATTTGAAATTAAAGGTCAAAATTTTATGTCATTGCAGGTGAATGTGAAGGATGGGGAGATCCTCATTATATTACATTTGATGGCAAATACTACAGTTACCAAGGAAACTGCAGTTATCAGTTGATGAAAGAAATAATACCAACGTATCACTTGGAGATTCAAATTGACAATGTCAATTGTGATCCCACTGAAGATGTTTCCTGCCCTCGATCTTTGACTGTCATCTATAGAACAGAAATTATTAAACTTATAAATCATAATCTCAATGGACCACCAGATTTGGAGGTAAAACAAGGGAGCACTTCAATTTATTTATGTATTAAACTATTTATTTATTTATTTATTTATTTATTGCATGACATACATTTTTCCATGTTATATGAAAGGCTATGCAATAATGTCTTCACAAAGATCATTGTTGGAAATCTATATTCACGTTCACAAATTTGCAAGTAGATTTTCTATTAGAAGGAAATGTTAATTTTAATCTCTCAGTGTTATTAATCTATTTCTTTCCAGGCACTTAAAGAAGGAGTAAGTCTAAGGCTACCTTACTATTATCAAGGTGTCAAGGTGGTGAGCACTAAACTTAACCTAATTCTAGAGATCCCTTATCTTGGGGTGATCATTAAGTTTGGAAGAACTGGATTTAATATCCTCCTTCCATATGAGAAGTTTGGAAGAAACACACAGGGTCATTGTGGTAAGAATAGCCTTACAAAAAGCCACATTTCGACCTACATTTTGTGGGGTGGAAGTAGACTTAAAGATGTGTATTTGTGTGTGTGTGTGTGTTTGTGTGTGTGTGTGTGTGTGTGTAGGAACCTGCACTAATAATCAGGCTGATGACTGTATGTTGCCAAGTGGTGAGCAAGTTAGTTGTGATAAAATGGCAAACCATTGGCTTCTATTGCCATCAGACAGTAAAAAGCCTGGCTGCAAGACCCCAGAACCACCAAAAACCCAACAATCAACAGAACCACCATGCCAGTCTCACCCCATTTGTGACCTACTTATGAGCAGGTACTGCAGACAATCTCTCATGTGGTCAAACTTGAGGAGATTAAAAAATATGTATATTGCAATAGTCATGCAGCTTTAATAATTAATAATATTGTTATCCTCTACCACAGTGTCTTTGCAGAATGTCATCCACTGGTCTCTCAATCCAACTTCTACAAAGGCTGTCTTTTTGACAACTGTCATGTGTCCAACAAAGCAGTGCTGTGCAATAGTTTGGAAACTTATGCTGCTGCCTGTGCAGAGTTTGGAGTTTGTATTCACTGGAGGAATCATACTAAACTATGTGGTACAATATTTTTGCTTATTTCTTCATGACCTTTACAAACATATATCAAAACATTTACCTTTAAATACATTTCTACCTCTATGTTCTGTCATCTATATTGGAGAAACTAATTGATGTTTTTCTTTATCAATAGCCAGCAATTGTGATTCAAACAAAGTTTATAAGCCTTGTGGTCCTGTAGAACAGCCAACTTGTGAGGAAAAGTAAGTTTTTTACAATCATTTATCGTTAGGTTCAATACACAGCTGAGCATCTTAGATTGCACATATAGTAAACAGGGGAAGTACAAAACAAAGTACTGTACAGAAAATGGAACAATCAGAGAAACTGTGCTAGGAATCCTGTTATTTAAAAACTGGCCTCAAAAACATATACTTCTAAACAAAATAATATCTTTAGTTCCAGGAAGATTGGGTTTGGCTTTGGTTATGTCTCATTCCATTGTCTTTATTAAAATCACATATGTTCATTTCATTGGCTTTGCTAAAATCAAGTTGTGGATAGCTTCAGAAATGAAATTGGACAACAAGAAAATGGGACTTAAATTCGTCCAGATGCTCCAAAATGTCATTATCATTTTAATCAGATTTATATTTATTCGTATTTTGTAAACCTTGTGCTGACTGCTCATCAGAAAGGATTTTATTAAAATAGAGGGTTTCTACAAAGGAAATTTCTTCCGATTGTCTCCTATAAAATGGTTATCAAATGGTCATCTCATCAAGATAAAAACATCAAACCATCAAATATGGTTTGATGTTTTTATCTTGATGAGGGGTTGAAGAGACAAAGTTTGTCTAAAAATACTTAACTGTGTTCCTCTTACTTCTTGTATCATCAGCTTTTATTGATGTCTTAATTTTAATTTATGTTATTTTATATTTTTACTTTAGAGGTTATGTAGTTATGTGTTTTTAAAGCTTCTCTAAAATGTGTGAATATATTGTGTCTTGTTGTGGATAGCTCTGGCCCTGGTATTGTGCAGGAGCAACATAGATAACAGATAATGCTTTGAGAGGAATAATAGTTTTTATTGATATTTGAATATTGCAGATCCACTGACCCCAGCATGAATTATACTACTGAGGGCTGCTTTTGTCCTGATGGAATGAAACTGTTTAGCAAGGAATCTGATATATGCGTTAAAAGTTGTGGTGAGTATTTATTTAAATCATACAGTGTTGACAGTAAAAACATACAGTACTAAGATTACATTTTATTCTTTGGATTCAAATTTGATTCGTTGGGGCATGTTTGCCATCTTTGAGCCTTATTTGGGTCTTTTTTCACCCTTATGTTGTGCTGCACTTTTCACCCTGTTCTTTTAAAAAAGAAGAATTTATTTCTGCATTTTAAAAAAAACATACACAAGCATAACAGCCAGAGCCATCTTTACCCACTTTACAAGCAAAAACAATCTTTAAATAGTTACATTTAGCAAATGGGGAGGATGGAGTTTAAAATATATTTCTACTACTGTTCTTTCAACAGGATGTCTTGATCCCGATAAGACGCCCCGTGAGGTGAGCCAAATAAGATTTTCATACAAAGTTCTTAATTATATTGTTATCTGCAACATTACGAATGTTCTTTTCCATGCTTTCAGTTCAACGAGACATTTGAATACCAATGTCAAAACTGTGTCTGTAATGAGGCCACCAAAACTGTGCTCTGCCAGCCTAAGGCATGCCCAATTCAACCTGCAATACTATGCAAGGGTCCAGGATATGTTCTTGTCAATATAACTGACCCATCAAATCCCTGCTGCAATATTCACGATTGTCGTAAGCCATTAATGTTAATTACAGTCTATTACTGGTAATTCTTGAACTCTGTAATAAATTGGTGGTTTCTTCTTCATCTTGACAGAATGTCAGAAAAATGCTTGCCCAACCAGCTGTCCAGTTGGATTTGAGTATGTACAACCAAATTCCATCAAAGGTGAATGCTGTGGAAATTGTGTACAGACACACTGTGTGATCAGTATTAATGGTACTGAGAAGCTCTTGAAGGTAAACTGGATTATCGCTTTTGGCCGTTTCTGTTTGTTCTGTTTTTGTTTATAAGATCTCTGTGTTTAATGTCTCTGTATGCTAATGTTTGTATCTGTGTGCCTGATTTTCAGCCAAAAGATGAGTGGTCACCAACTGAAAATAACTGTGAGCATTACAAATGTGTTAAAAATGGCCAAATTCTCACAGCCGTCAGCTTCCGCATTGTTTGCCCCCCATTCCAAGAGAGCAACTGTAAAAATGTATGTGGCAGTTTGATTGAATTAATTCTGTTCAATGACTCATGAACAAGATCTAAAACTCTTTTGTTGTGAATCTTTCTGTCCAGGACACAATTCAAACTTTAGCTGATGGCTGCTGTAAAACCTGTGAGTATTATTTTGAGAATACTGTTCTTCTTTTTAAGTTGAAAGTATTTAAATCTAAACAGCCATTTTTATTTAAACTCACTTTTCAAAAGGTGTGACGAAGCCCTGCAAACTAGAGACCATGAAAACTGTTATTAAACACAATGGCTGTAAATCTGAGGTGGTTATGCCGTACTGTGAAGGATCATGCAACACATTCTTCAAGTAAGGACATTACTTATAGTTTTCCTATTGTCTTTTCATCCTCATTGTAGGATTTAAGTATAGTAATATCTTCCCCTGTTTTGTTCAGATACTCTGAAGCAGCAAATGCCATGGAAAATTCCTGCTCCTGCTGCAAGGAGGCCCGTGCCAGCAATCGTACTGTTGACCTGGCATGCGAAGGTGGTGGAACAGCACCTTTCACCTATATGCATGTGGAGGAGTGCGGCTGTAGCCACACCGAGTGCACCGCACCTGCTGAACAACGTGTTCGCAGAAAGCGAAGCTTCAGACTGCTGTGATAAAATCATCTTTCCTCGTATTAACAGATGTGGGATACAGATGTTTTTAACAGTACCGTTTCAATAATCATTAAATCTCTCACAAAGTAATCAACTTTGTAGAGTTCATTTATATCAGCTGTGATTAAAAAGATGCAAAGCAGTTCCTGTCTTCTGAGTTTTATTGTCTTGTTTGTGCCAGTTTATTCTGCCAAAGAGCTAACAAAATCACGACCACTTTTTACTTTAAATTCTTGTACAACGTTTAATGCTTAATCTAAAACTAAAATCCCTCTATTATAAATTTCTTCAAATTTATTTCACTCTATTGGATGATCAGTAACTAGATTTGCAAAATTGCAAAGTTGTTGGCAGTCTTTGCTTAGCAGCAGAAAGGTCATAGGCTCAAATCCTAACCTTGGGTCTTTCTTTCTTGATCTGAGTGGTTAAATCATAGCATTTGAGTTAATTGGAATCACACAATTGAATTTAATATAGGGCAACACCATGGTCACAATGCTTCAAACTTTAAGATCCTGGAAAATGAAAAAAAAATCATGTAAGATTTCAGGAAGGGAATTGAAGACGTCCACAACTTTGGTCCATCGTTGGGGACAATTTCCAGATGCCAGATAGTTCAAGTTCAAATAGTTCCATGTAAGCACAGACGATTTAGAAAAGCCCAGCCATAAGGCAGGCCAGGAAGGAGACAGGTTCTTTGTCCGCAGACTGAATATGTTGTGGTAGGAAATGTATGCATCAACCCCAGAACAAAAGACTCGAAGGAGATGCTGGCTGATTGTAGAAAAACTAAGAAAAATAAGAAATTCTCAACTGTCACTTTTAGCTACCAAGCAGACATCATGAATTTTTACTCAGCCAGTACTTTGATTCTTGCAAGAATGAGAATGGAGGGCAAACATGGTGAAACTTGCGAGCTTTAGAAAACCATCTCATTTACAAAGTACAGGATTGATAGGATCATGTTGTGGGGATGTTTTGTTGCAGGAAACAGTTGATACTATTAACAAAATAGATGATATGATGATGAAAGAACATTATGCAGATATATTGGGGCAACATCTTAAGACATCAATGAGAAGTTGGATTGTTGAGCTGCGTAAGTTTGCTGCTGAGGCTAAGCACAGTAAGACTGTCATTTCAAACTTCTTAAAATATTGTGAGGATTATGAAGCAAAAAATTTGAGTGGTAGACCCCAAAATATGTGATCGGCCCTGAGCCGGAGGATCCAGTTTTCTGTCTATCAGGAGACTGGGCGATTGTTGTCACAAATTAAGCTTGTCACTGGTGCCAACTCCAGTCTCATAACTACGAGGAGAAGCAGCATTCAGCTTCTATGCACCACAAATTTGGAACAAACTTCCAGAAAACTGTAAAACAGCTGAAACACTGGGCGCCTTTAAATCTCAACTTAAAACCCACCTGTTTAGAGTTGCTTATGGCTAAATTAGGGTTAGAGTGTGGGTTTTGATGTCTTCAATGTTTTTTGATGTTTTTAATGTTTTTATCTATTTATTAATTTCTTTTAAATGGCATTTTAACTAAAACTCTGAGGTGTGAGAAGCCTTGTCAAATGGCGTTTTAACTAAAACTCTGAGGTGTGAGAATCCTTGTCAAATGGCGTTTTAACTAAAACTCTGAGGTGTGAGAATCCTTGTCAAATGGTGTTTTGACTAAAACTCTGAGGTGTGAGAATCCTTGTCAAATGGTGTTTTGACTAAAACTCTGAGGTGTGAGAATCCTTGTCAAATGGTGTTTTGACTAAAAATCTGTAAATTCCGTCCTGTTAGGCGACCGGGCCTGGATAATACCCGTGTTAAACGGACGGCGGAGTCCGGCGACGACAGGCGCTTAAATTCCGTAACAAAAGTATGTTTTTATCTTTTTTTTATCCTTTTTTAATCTTTTTCTTTATTTTTATTTCAAAATATCTTTCTCTTTCTTACTGTTTATTCAATGTCACATGCTGTTCTTATTTTTTCTTTAATTATGTAAAGCACCTTGAAATGCCTTGCTGCTGAAATGTGCTATACAAATAAAATTTGATTGAAAATTTGATTGATCGATTGATGTGACATCTGCAAGAAAAGGCATCTTAGGAGACATCTTCAGTTACATATAATTGCCCATTTGGAGTTTGTACGAGAGCATCAAACATGGGATATTGTCTTTAGTTGCATTGATTACTGCAACAGTCCCTTCACAGGCCTGCCGAAAAAAAAAATCTATCAGACAGCTACATCTAATCCACAAAACTGCTGCTTGGGTTCTTACTAAAACCAGGGAGATAGAGCACATCACCCCAGTTCTAAAATCCTAGTAGCTCAGAGAATTTACTTTAAAATACAGCTATTAGTTTATAAATCACCGAGAGATTTAACACCAAAATAC
>NW_006800020.1:2311795-2317633 GCF_000485575.1 Poecilia formosa | reverse complement strand
GTATTGTCTTCCTCTGGAAAGTCATCAAATCGTTTATTAAGCAGTTGTGATGCATTGAATATGCTGATTTCTGTCCTTGTTCCTTTCAGGTACTCTGAAGCAGCAGCTGCTATGGAGCATTCCTGCTCCTGCTGTAAGGAGAGACGCGCCAGCAACCGCACTGTTACCCTGGCGTGTGAAGATGGTGCGCACGTCCAGTTCACTTATGTGCATGTGGAGGAGTGCGGCTGTGGGCACACAGAGTGCACCACACCTGCTGCACTGCATGTTCGCAGAAAGCGACGCTTCACACTGCAGTGATACAATCCTCTGTCCTCACATGTGGGATGCAGATGTATCTCCAAGAATCATTTAATTAATCATTAAATCTCTAATAAGGTATTGCATACTTTGTGGAGTTCATTTATCAGTTGATTGAATAAAAGCAAGCATCTAAGTTTCAGTCTCCTGTCTTTAATTATTTTGTTTGTGGCAGTCATCACATATTCTTTACCTGCTTCTATATATTAATGATAATGAAATGTTTGAATATTTAAAATTTCAGAATAATAACTTCAGTTCATCTGTTGTTTTGTGGTAGTTGAACAATAAAAAATATCTTTATGTACTTTCACAGCCCTGGGATTGAGGAAAGTGAAACCGATAGGAAAACATATAGGAATTTTGGCAATATTGTCGTCATCTTTATAACATTGATGCAACCAATTAAGGAATTGGGTAGTATCTTTAATCTATCAAAGTTAAAGACATTACGACCTGGAACAGATCATTCATCTCTGACGCTATGTTGCATGACAATAAATCTGCAGGGTTTAAGAAAACTTGCTAAGCCCGGTGGTCGGGGCGTCGAGGCGGTCCACCGGCAGTCCACTGTGTTTTTGTATTAAAGATGTTAAGTTGACAGGAAATGTAAAAGTATTACTGTTTAATTATATGTTACGAAAAAAGATCTCCAGTGAAATGCTATTTAAACCCACTTGTCTAAAAGCAACAAATTTGCACTTCTGTTTAATCCAAATTAAGTCAGAGGCTCCATCAGGCCCCCAAGAGCTTCAGGGGCCCCATAAATGCTAATATATTAAAACAGACCACAGATACAAATGTAATACTTGTTTATTGAGATTATCAATGTTGTTAAATTTTATTCAATTGTTTAGGCATACATAAATTAAAAGATTTAAAATTGTTTAATATTAATAGTAATATTAAGATTTTAAGGAGCTGTCAAGTTTACTTTGTAAAACTTCAAAGAACAATATTCATAGTTACTGTTTTGTTACCATAGCAACAATCTGATGCTGTGAGTTTAATCTTTGAATTTACAAATCCAATTTAGTAAACTGCGATTATAACTTTAATTGGTCAGCCTTTTTAGGCTGACCAATTAAACTACTCCCTTCTCCCATATTTCACTAAATCTAACACAGAAGCTGTTAGAGGTGCTGTTAGCTGTCAGCAACAAAAGGGGCTCCTAAATCAAATTCTGCTCAAGGCCTCATGCAGCCTTGGACCGGCCCTGCATGATGAGGTATCTGCTGCACTACGTAGAGATGCGCAACAAACAGGAGATTTAATTCAATGCTGCTAATGTGGCTTTAGTAGCTGTTCTATTTTGTGTCTGTTGAGTTTTTAATCGTCACAGAAACTATTCTGGTTGGTCGAGTTTATGTGACTCGACCGTGTCTGACGGTCACGAGTTTCTCAGATCTCCGTGCGGCCACGCGTATTAACTCTAAGTAGACAACGCATTTGATATGGTTTGATGCATCCTGTAACCGGAAAAATAATACTAAAAATAATAATAAAATAATATAAAATCAGTGATGCGTGACTCCGAGGAGAGCGCTAAAGCTCCTCACCAGGTTGAACCTGCATGATCAGGTTAGCGCTGCTCGTTATCCACAAACGCTCCTGCCAACTGGGACCACAGACATAAACTTTACAGGGAAGACAAACACAGAGCCACACGCTGGGCAACGCGTTGAGATGTAAACGGCGCATATAATTGTTTGTTTGATAAATCATTCTCACTGCTCCAGAACGCGACTCTGAATTCACTACAACTTATTCCTGCGGTTCACATTGAGCTGTGTAACCAGAGCTAACGCGGCGGGTTTTAAACTCTTACCCAGAGTTTCTCCAAAGGATCAGGAGCAGAGGCAAAGCGCAGAGGCGCCAGCTGTGTGATTGGTCCACGCTGTCGGGTTTAAATGCATAAACTATAAACCTATTTATTATAAACCTATCCTTTAGGAATAAATCTGCTCTGCTACTGAAATGCTAAGAGCAAAAGAGACACTTACAGCCTGGCTTTAAAAACAAACAGACAAAAAAAAACAATTTTTTTTGTTTTGTTTTGTTTTCTTTTAATTTCCCTAGAAACGTGAACAAACAAAGCTTAGCCTGGCAGCAGGGCTAGTAAAGAATGGCGGGCCGCCAGGCTTTTAATAGACTGGGGGAAACCCTGATCTGAATCTGAAAAGTTGTTGGTATTATTATCTCAGCTGATGCATCCCTGTAAGCCACAACAGCCAAACAGAAAGGCAAGCGCTCTAGGACAAAAAAAAATGGAAGAAAACAGATGGTTAAAATAATATCAAATATTGCAAATGTGACAGGAATTCATTTCTAATGCATTTCAGATGCGAAAAGGTTTTTAAATCTTTCATTACTCAAGTTTCACAATTCAAATAAAGGTTTCACAAATCACAAACTAGGTTAGAAATATTCTGCTTTTGGCGTGGAATTATCTACTCCAGATATACTCCAAACATACATGTTGATGTATGTTTGTTTTTAAAGTAGAAAAGATGATTTCTCAACAATTATATGTTAAGTATAATTTCCATGATTAGTTACTTACTTACAGTCATATGTTAAGCATAATTTAGATAATTATTCTTCACAGAATTTAATTTAACTGTGCATAATTGCAAAAAGGTGACGTGAAACAATTAATGCAAAGAATTATTTATTTTGGAGAGAGGAAGTCTTTTATTTTGAAGAATACTTAACTATTGTATTGTTCAATAAAAAAAATGGAAAACAGAAAATGTTCAGCAAATACATCTGAGCCTCCGTTATAATCGCCCTTTAGCCATTTCCTGAATCAGAAGCTACAATCAGAAGCCAACTGCAGCTTCGATCCAGATGGTCAGTTAGGAACGCCGCCACAGCTAGAGGATCGGGCTGACGTTTACTTCTGTGCAGTCCCCTTCTGCTTAGGATCCTGTTCAGAGTGCGCATGCTATTTATGGTTTTATCCTCAGTGCAAAGCAGCATCCGTATCTCTACATGTTTCAGACCAAACATGAAGGGAAACTTGACCAATTCCTGTTAGCCACTGTACTAGCCTAGCATAATTCCGCCACTTCCTGGACACAAGATAAGTATCACGTTTATGCATGATAGCTATCACGTTTTATAAAGATAACTATCACGTTTAAATAAGATGCATATCACATTATAACATTATAGCGCTTGAAATTTTTTTCTTGCTGATGTATTTGCAAATAGAAGTCACTCAAAGACAAATACATCTGAATAAACACAAGACCAAACATTCTTCTCAAGAATTTTGTAATAGGTTTTCTTAATTCAGCTGCTCAGGTCCTACCAATAGGGTCCATACTATCACTCTCACCTGAAACGATGAGATATTTTTTACAACATATTTAACAAAAAGCACACCTTCAAAAATGCTCAATTTTTCTGTCATCGATCCATATCATATCCCCCCCCCAAGTCTTGTGGACCATGAAGATGTTTTTTGCAAATAAGAGAACTGACTTTGTGTTTGTTTTGGTCAGCAGTGCTTCTCACCAATTAACTTCCCCATGGATCCTGCTTGATGAGTCTTATTGTTGACTCATGAACACTGATCTTAACTAAGGCAATGACTGCTCAGTAACATCCTGCAGAGCCAATGCTGTCTTATGGCAATTTTGGTAAGACATATCAACTTAGAAGGTTTTATCTGTTTGTGGAAATTGACCCTGAAGCTTACATTCATGCATGTGCCATAGACATGTGTGCCTGTAACAACAGCACCAATGACTCCTGTGTCTGCAGCACAATGTCTGAGTTTTCTCGTCAGTGTTCCCACGCAGGAGGACAGCCACCTAACTGGAGATCTCAATTATGTGGTATGTTTTATTTTTATTTATTTATTGTGAAAATGTTTTTTTAAACAGCTGAATAACCAACTTAATAATTCGATGAAGAAAACATCGGACATATTTATGTAAAAAAATAAATCATACAAATAGAGAATAATGTTTAGTTTTTCATACACTAGTTTTTAAGTGGTTAAAATGTTTGGGGGGAAAAGCATTTCTTAATATATAGTCATGAAAATACAAACTGGTATGCATGTTTTAAGGTGTTTAGAGAATTTCTATTTATTTTTTGCATTGTGTAATGTTGAGATGCTTTACCAAGGCCGAGAAAGAGTCACGTGCTGTTAGACAAAGGGCCCATAGTAAAGAGTTACATTTTTGATTCTGTTAGACACCAAGGTCCATTTCTCACGAGAAACAGAAACTTATCAGGCCACAGAGACATGGTGTGATTTCAGGGAGTGTCTTCAGTTCATATAATCAGCTGCCCTCCTCCTTCTCCTTAGACGCTGCACAGACTTTTTTAGAAACTCTTCTCGGATGTAATGGTAAAGTGTCTCCTTTCAGCGCTGAAAGTTAAAATAAGTAAAGCCTGAATGCTTTTCTTGGCTGATTTTATGCTCCGTGTGTCAATACAAATTATGATTCATCGATTGAGATTCTCGTTCTCAACAGTATTTATCTGGTTTGTCATACAGACAATTGTTTTGTTTTACAGTACTTGTTCAAAAGGGAGCTGGGAATGTGACAGCTTTGAGACACCTGTTGCCACATGTGCAGTTGAGGAAGGTTCACATTTCACAACATTTGAATTATCATAATTTACAAAATCATGCAAAGTTGGCACTTCACAGTCCTGCTGAAAAAAAATATGACAGCTACATCTAATCCACAAAACTGATGCTTGGCTTCTTACTAAAACCAGGAAGATAGAGCAGATCACCCCAGTTCTAAAATCCTAGTAGCTCAGAGAATTTACTTTAAAATACAGCTATTAGTTTATAAATCACCGAGAGATTTAACACCAAAATACATTAAAGATCTCCTGTTGTTGTATCAACTTTTCAGACCACTCAGGTTTTTTGGTTCCGGTCTGCTCTGCATAACCAAGACTGAACCAAACATGGAGAAGCAGCATTCGGCTTCTATGCACCACAAATCTGGAATGTCCAGAACAACCAAACACTGAGTTCCTTTAAATCAAGGCTAAAAATGCACCTGTGTAGAGTTACTGTTTAACCTTAATTAATGGAACATTGACCAACGTCAAACACGTTGGTCAATGTTCCAATGCCAAATACGTCAAATACGTATGATGGCACTCACCATAAGGTAATGTCTGTTACTTGTTTCCAATTGTCGACTGTATGTTGTTTTTATGACTTTTTGTTTTTGTATTTTTATGATGTAAAGCACTTCGAACTGGTTTGTTGCTGAAATGTGCTATACAAACAAAACTTGACTGATTGACTGATTGAAAGGCGGAAGAAATTTTTACTCTCTGAGAAAAAAATTATCTTGATAGCCCTGATGGCTTTCAGCGTTACTGGCATGACAGGAAAACACCTTAAAAGTTTTTTTTACACAGCAAAGCGAAGGGCCGTCATCATGATCATAACCTGAAACTATGGCAGTTGGCAGTTGATTATGTAGAATTCTTTCTTGGGGGCGTCCCTCATGACTGAAGACCATTGTCCATGTGGTAATGAATGTTGTTTTA
>NW_006800020.1:2300241-2311111 GCF_000485575.1 Poecilia formosa | reverse complement strand
GGAGGTGCCAATTCACAAACTGGGTTTAGATTTCTCTTTCTCATTGCTTATGCTTAGTGTTTACTAAGCATAACACTGGGGAAACAAATGTTGAAGGGCGAAGACAGACTTGAGCAAATATTTGATCAGTGCATGGTACACTACTAAAGTATAGATTAATCGTATAAAAACTATTTTACTAAGGATTGTTGGAATGGCGCCACAACCCTCAAGTCCAAATACTTTGGTTCGTCACTAAGTTTAAGAACCAAAACATTTTTCAAATCTTCAACTGATAATGCTTCTCTATATAAACAAAGATGGAAAGATATTAGTAACTCTAATACCTTTTCGTGGGAGTGATATTTATGGAAACCAAAGTCACAAACGTTGACACCCTGAATATTGTTAACCCCTCCTAAACTGTAAACACAACAGGAATATATAACATAACGCATCTGAAGTGCACAAGTATCCAACACAGGACAGGGACAACTGAGGAACCATGAGAGGAGTCAGGCTCCTTCTAGAATGGGCGCTACCATGGCTCATTCTAAGCCTTGGACTACCTGCAGCCTCCTCTGGTACGTAAAATAATAAGAACTGATGAGAACTCTATACCTGCCAGTGGCTACATAAAACCTTATTCTCATTTTAATCTACAATTTTTGTCTAACTGAAAAAATGTCTTTCTTCTTTTTATAGCAGAAGATCAAAAAGTGGGAAAAATGGCAGTGATTAAAGGTGAAGATTTAAATAAACAATATATTTGATTCTTTCTCAAGATAAAAATATTTCTGTACTTTGAATTTCTCTATAATGAAAATTCTGTCCTTAAAAAACAGAAGTGAGAGGCTCCCACATCAACCAGTTCTGCAGCACATGGGGGAACTTCCTTTACAAGACTTTTGATGGGGCTTTCTTCCACCTCCCCTCCACCTGTAACTACATCTTTACATCCCAGTGTAAGGGCAGCTATGAGAGTTTCAATATTCAGCTCCAGCGACAGGAAGTGGACGGGGAAATCTCCATCACCAGAATTCTGATGAAACTGGAAGGGATTGTGGTGGAGTTTGCCAACACTTCCGTTATGGTCATGAATAAACCGTGAGTTTATTGGGGTTTTTTTTTGTTTGTTTGTTTGTTTTTTTTCTTTTCAGATACTAGTTAATCTGAAGATTATACTTATAATTCATGTTTTATGTACAGACTAATTGCTTATTCTTCTTTTCCAGTGTCTCCATACCATTCAGTCAGGGTGGCATTTCAATTAAGGAAACCATGTCCTATATTAAAGTTGAAGCTAAGTTGGGTCTGACATTCATGTGGAATCAAAAGGACTCCCTCTGGGTAAGTTTTGTTTGCTTTGTTAAAGGTTTTTTTTAAAGTTGAGGTAAATTAAACTACATTTTTTTTATTCAGTTCAACACATATACTGCTTACAAGAAATTGTTTTGCAAGACATTTTGCAAGACTTGTTGGTTGAATTCATACTCAGTTGTGTATAATCCAAATTATTTCAAACTGACCCAGTAAATTTGAATGCAATCCAATTATACAGCCACATTCCACTCTAATTACATTTCATTAGACCTAAAATTAGTTGACTGTAAAATGCAGAATGGTAAAATATTAGAGAGATTTGAAAATTCTATCTCAAAAAGTTTTTTTGGCATGTCTAGAGTCAACAGTAGCTGTGACACTTTAGTGCCTTCCTTAGTGACGAGTAAATAATCCTACATAACCCTGACATAAGGCAAAACTCATGATTATTCATTGACTGACAAAATAGCAAATATATAACCCCCATCAAGATCAATCACAAGTCTATAAAATAACATTACATAACATCTTTGGGTAAAAAAAAATAAAAAAAAACATAAGTACTTTAAAATACATTTCTGCAGCTTTGCATGAAATAAGTATTTAAAATATCCTTTGCCAGTTATGAGATTATGATTATGTAAATATCTTCTGATCAGTGGTCATCAAGAAACATTTAGAAGCCTTTTTAGAGAAAATGAAATATGTTTGAAAAGGAAAAGTTATTTGATAGTTAAGTAAACTACTTTTGAATGACAGCATATTAAACAAGTGTCAGAGAATGTTTGTACTGCTGTTTTGTAAATGTTTGCTCTTTGGGTTTTCATCCAACCTTGCGCACTGAGCATTAAAAGAAAGGCAGCTAAGGCAAAAGTCAAGCCAGGTGTAAAAAGACGGACCAAGAGTCCATCTGAAGATCTGAATTTGACTTAAATCTGAATTTCATATGCATTTAAGGTGGAGCTGGATGCCAAATTCAAGAATCAAACTTGCGGCCTGTGTGGTGACTTCAATGAAATCAAGCTTTATGATGAGTTTGTCCAGTCAGGTATGTACTTAATGCACACGCTTCACACACAAATGGACACATATGTATCAAAGTTGACAATCTTGTTTTTCTTCTCAACACAGAGGCTTCCATAAGTCCTGAAGAATATGCGTTGAACTGGAAAGTTGATAGTCCCACTGAAACTTGTAAAGTGGTTTCTTCCGGGGCTAATAAGAATTGCACAGATGGGGTAATTTTCAAAATTTGACATTTTGAAGCTGTTTTAGATTGATAATTGCATTCACTAATGTGTATGATAAATGTAAACTTGCAGAAAAAACTCTGCAAGAAGTTGCTGTCAGGACCTGAATTTAAAAGCTGTCGCAAACTAATTGACTCCGAGTCCTTCATGGAAGCCTGTGTGGAAGACTTCTGTTACTGCAAAAGCAACAGCAGTGCATGCTTGTGTTCGACTGTGTCTGAGTACGCCCGACAGTGCGCCCATGCAGGTGGACAGCCAAAGCAGTGGAAGACAAAACAACTGTGTGGTAAGAGATGAAAAAGTTTTGAACTGTATATTTGTACCAATACATTGCAAGACATATCTTTTATGTTCTGGGTAGAAAAAACATGTCCTTTCAACATGGAGTATAAGGAGTGTGGCAGTCCCTGTATTGACACCTGCAAATACCGGCAGAAAAGTGAGCTGTGTGATGAGCACTGCATCGACGGATGCTTCTGTCCTCCTGGTTAGTTTCACAGTTAATATTGATTTGTAATCCAACTGTTCAATATTTTATAGTGTGGCATTTGTCTTGTTATTTATGTTCCATAGTTAGATTATCAAATTAAGCCTTAGCAATATCTAAGCTTTAACAGTTGTATTTATTTTGTTAAGTACACAATAGTACTCTGTTTGCAAAATGTTCTGTAACAGAGCTCTTACATGTTCTCATCTCTAGCATGCTACCTTATGCAAACAGTAGTTGGCAAACTTTCAGATTGGAAAGATAAGTAAGAGCACAGAAAGAGAAGTAAAACTATTTTGAGTGTTGAAATATAAAATAGGTCAGAACCTTTGATTGAAGCAGCTCCCTGCTTGTACAAGTTATTACAATGGGTCATTGTAGAATCTACTGCAGAAAACTATTCATAACATCTCTAACATTAACAGTGCCACTTACACTAATGTTATAGGACATTTGGATGAGTCTTTTGATTCAAAGAGAATCAAAAATCCAATGTAGCAGCCACCTAAAAAAATATGAACTATCCCTTTAAAATATTAAAGTTAAAATTGTAAACCTTAAAACCATTTAAAAGAATCAGACATCTGTTATAGCATCATAGTGTCAAAACCCAACACTCCCACACATATAATAACACTTACAGAATTTGATCTGGACTATATTAGTGTTATAACATTGACAATAATCATTTCCAACTATTGCTCATCTCCTCCAAGGTACAATCTTTGATGATATCTCAGAAAGTGGATGTGTTCCTGTTGAGCAGTGCCCATGTTTCCACAAAGGCGAGACGTACAACACTGGGGAATCAACCATGATGGCGTGTAAAAACTGGTAAAAACTATATAAATAAATACAAAAATAAATACAAAGAGAATACAGTATGCTTCAATATCTGTTTCTGAGATGGGAAATCCAGTGAATTGACAACATAATGTGTCTTTCTACAGCACCTGTTCAAAGGGTGAGTGGAGCTGTGTAGATGCAAACTGTCCTGCTGTCTGTTCCATCAGAGGAGGCTCTCACTTCTCCACCTATGATGATAAGACATACAATTTCCATGGAAAATGTTCCTATGTTTTGTCCAAGGTAAAGAGATATTAATAAAAACACTTAGAACTAAATAGAAAATAAATGTTAGTTTCTTTTAAGCAGAATTATACTGAATTCCAATCAGATAATTATTTGATATCTGAATGTATTTTTCACCTTGTGGCTTCAGGTTGAAGACAATGCTTTTACTGTGCTTGGTGATTTCGACAAATGTGAAAGGTCTGATAAATCAACTTGTCTGTCTGCCATCACTCTGCTGTATCAAAATCACACGGTAAAATATTTATGTCACACATGCATGAGACTATATATTTAGATATGTGTGTGTATAAAATTTACTGACTTGTGTTAGTAACTTGTGTTTTCCCAAAGATAATTGAAGTTAAAGACAAAAATGAAGTCTCATATAACCATCAGGTCTTTGAGCTTCCTTTTTTCCTGGGTGAGTAGATGCTTTTTATTAGTGTGCCTTTTTCAGTGAAAATGCAACATAAATTGGTTTTGCTCAAAGTTTAATGAAATATTTGAGATTGTATGTGTTTCTTTCCATTTGCAGATGACATTACAATCTTCCGTCCCTCTACATTCTTTACCATAATCCACACAACCTTTGGACTTGATCTCGAGATTCAGGTTGTACCAATTGTGCAGCTCTACATCAGAGCCGATGTCTCCCTGAAGAGTAAAGTTATGGGTATGATTATTCTTTAGGAGTTTCAAGATTGTGTGTTTTTGTTTTTTATTGGGCATCAAGTTTAAGTGTTATATTTTTGTAGGCCTTTGTGGAGATTTCAATGATAACTCAGAAGATGACTTCAAAACTACAAGTGGACTTCCAGAAAGAACACCAGTGGCCTTTGCCAACACATGGCGGGCCAAACCAAATTGTCCAGATGTAAAAAATGACCTTGCAGACCCCTGCAGTTTAAGCATTGACAAGAGTAAGTCATTGACAGTTATCCATATATCACCCATAGTACTCCACCAATTAACTTATTCTTTTTTCTTTTGTAGACAAATTTGCAAAAACCTGGTGCTCCCTCCTGTCAGACACAAATGGGATTTTTTCACATTGCCATTCTAAAATAGACCCAGAAGAGTACTTTGCTGTAAGCATGTAGCGCTTTCTGTGCGCATCTAATTTCTATTTTTGTTGTTGTTGTTGTTGTTGTTTTGCTCTTCATTTCCCATACCTTGTAATGTTTAATCTAATCTCATGTCATTTACCTTCACAGACTTGCATGTATGACACTTGTGCCTGTGAAAACAGTGAGGACTGCATGTGTGCCGCCTTGTCCTCATATGTCCATGCATGTGCTGCTGAAGGTGTATTCCTGAAAGGCTGGAGAAAAGATGTTTGCAGTATGTCTAAGATAAACAAAACAGATAGAAATGCGCAGTCTAATTAAAGCAATAATGCACCAAATATTCCTTTCCTTTTTCAACAGGCAAATACACAGAATGCCCTTCGACACTTGTGTACAATTACAAAATGACGCGCTGCGGTCGAACTTGCCGCTCTCTGAGTCAGTCGGACGTGACTTGCAAGGTTGAGGTTACCCCAGTTGACGGCTGTGGTTGTGCTAAAGGATATTTTCTAAACGAGGAAGGAGTTTGTGTATCAGCTTCAGAGTGCTCCTGTCAGGCAGGAAACACAGTGGTACAGCCTGGGGAGACGGCCAGTGTGCAAGGACGAACATGGTAAGGACTTCTAGGTGTCAGCAAGGGGCATACTAATATGTCATACTCAAAAGACAAAATAAAATGTAGGTAATATTTTGTAGAAATAGAAGACTGCTTATTTTTGGTGCTTCACAAATTAAGTAAAGGTTTTGAAATCACATACTGTTTTTAGGAATATATAATTGGTGTGGAATATTCAAGTCCAGGTTTTGCCTTTTTCTATGTTACAGATTTTTTACGCTGGTCTATTTTTCAAGTGCTGAGAAAAAACCCAATTGAAATCCTCTCTTTTTGTGCTGTCACATGAAGAACAAAATTTGCTTTGTGTTTTGAAATGCTATCTTGTCATTTTAATATTGACTGCACCAACAGACTATAACTGTTTGCACTTAATGCAAATTACTCCTGTATTTTGAACCATTATTTGTTATATATCTGCTTTGAAGTATAAAAACATTTTTTTTGTGGGGAAATATGGTATAAAAATCAATTTCAAGGACAAAATATGTTTTTGTTTTGAATCAATACCAATTTAAAGACTTTGTAATTACACTCTTTTAATTTTGTGTAACTTTTTTTTGTCTGTCTTGCTATTCAGCACCTGCCACGCTGGAAAATTTATTTGTAAAGGAGAGCCAGTATCTAAGTGTAAGCATAAAGTGCTGCAGTAAAGACAAGTTTTAACAACAGCATGCTTTAGATTGCAGTTTCTTTTAACGCTGTATCACTGTCATCAGCATGCACCAGTCCCATGGTTTTCTTCGATTGCTCCAAAGCAAAGTCAAAGGAAAAGGGGTCAGAGTGCCAGAAGAGCTGCAACACATTGGATGCTGAATGTGTAAGACTCAGATGCTGGCAGCTTAATGCTTCTAAATAAATAGTACTTATATGTTTAAGCAACTAAATAAACTGTAAATAAATTAACCATATTGCGCAGGTGAGTTCACAGTGCGTCTCAGGGTGTGTGTGTCCCAATGGCCTGCTGTCAGATGGGAAAGGAGGCTGTGTAGAGGAGGAAGACTGTCCCTGCCCCCATGATGGAAAATACTATAACCCAGGAGAAAAAATCAAAGTGGACTGTAATACATGGTGAGATTTCATTTGCACATTTAACAAGTACCAGATTTCTACACATTTCACACCATTCTGTCTCTTTTGACTATTAACTTCATATATTGATTAAAATTCTAGCACATGCAAAAACAGGAAATGGCAATGCACAGAAAATGACTGTGGTGGGACCTGCACCATATATGGAGAGGGACATTATATTACTTTTGATAACAAGAAATTTGCCTTTAAGGGGGATTGTGGCTACATCTTTTCTCAGGTATAGTTTCTTGTGGGTTTTATTTTTTTGTTTTTGTTCTTGTGTCAAGGTAAGTTTTGTTAAACTGACTTCGAATTGTTGCAGGATTATTGTGGAGACGATGTGAATGGCACCTTCAGGGTCCGGACTGAAAACATCCCATGTGGTGAAAGCATTTGCTCCACCAGTATTAAACTCTACTTGGGGGTATGTAAATATGGAGAAAACACTCCATTGCATTCACAAAATACTACGTTTTGTTTTGTTTTTTTTGCCTGGTGATCTGTGCTTACATGCAAGAAAAAGTTTTGATGATACCAAACTATAAAAACTAATTTTTTTTTAAGTTGTAAAAAGTAATGTTTCAAACCAGGAGTGTTCAAAGTGTAGGAAAGCTAGCCTCCCATCAGAGAGCAAATCGACAACTCCCTCTGATGTGACCTCAGTTCTTTAGACTACAGTAAAAAAAAAAAAAAAAAAAAAAAAAAACATATATATATATATATAAAATAAAAACACTGTGACCATGGAGCATCTCCAGGAACACCTTAAGTCATACTTCCTTCTTTTTATATATGTATTTTAAATAAATAACATTGTATTATTTAAAAATAATTGTATATTTTTATTTTATTTTCAAATTAAAAACAAATATTTAAAAAAATATACATTTTTAAATATTAAGGACACAAGATTCTGTCTTCTTAATCACTATTTTGTAGCTGTTATTTATAATTTGGTCTCTGGCACAGAGACCAAGTTGACAAAATGTTGACAAAATGTTGGTGAAGTTGACAAAATGTTTGCAGTTAATTTTTCTTGTTAATTATTTTCCTCTCATGTTGAGCCCCACCTGAAGAGGTTGTCATGCTTTTTTTTTTAAACAATTTTTAATTTAGAAAGAAAATAACTTTCCTTTACATTTTCAGATATGACTGTCGTGCCTCCAGCTGTCCAGCTAAAGCTTTAAGCATCTGATTGAGTGTGAATGTGTCATTTGGTGTTTGTGTGCTTTATTTATCATTTTAGAGGAAAGAAATTGTTCTGTCAGACGAAAGTGTCAAAGTTATCAGTCAAAGCAAAGGGATTGACATACCTTTTAAAGTCCACACTATGGGTATATATGTCGTCATTGAGGCAAATAATGGCCTTCTTCTCATCTGGAATAAGAAAACAACAATCATGATCAAACTCAGCTCCACATTCAAGGTGAGTGAGGAGGACATCTAGAGTTTCTTGAATAAATATTTGAGAGCTTTCAATTCAGAAATGATCATGCTTTTATTTTATGGCAGGGCAAAGTCTGTGGCCTGTGTGGAAATTATGATGGGGCCATCAAGAATGATTTCACTACCAGAAGCAACGAAATTGTAGTTAATCCAACAGAGTTTGGAAACAGCTGGAAACTGTCATCCTCCTGCTCAGATGTAAACACCACACTGAACCCGTGCGCTCTGTACTCTCACAGACGCGCATGGGCAGAAAAACACTGCAACATTATCAAAAGTGAAGTGTTTACTTCCTGCCATGACAAGGTGAGAAAAACTAAGGACATTAAATGCTAATGATAGTATAAATGAAGATATGTTCTTGCATAACCAACTAGAGAACAATACTTTTCATTTGTTACCTGCATTTACAATTACGTTTTTCTAAAAAGGTGGAGCCAGAACAGTACTATGAGGCTTGTGTGGCAGATACGTGTGCCTGCAACACGGGAGGAGATTGTGAGTGTTTCTGCTCAGCTGTAGGAGCATATGCAGAAGCATGCAATGAGGCTGGAGCCTGTGTGAAGTGGAGAACCCCCACCATCTGCCGTAAGTTTGGATTGGGTTTCTGCAAAGGCAGAAAAGAAATGGTCCCTGTTGGTCCTGGATTCTGATAGCTTATGGGGAGTAAATCATGTTTGAAAATAAAAAATAAAACACAGTACAGATAACAAGATTGCTTTTTGTTGTGTGTATGAACTTAAAAATATAGGCTCTTACTACTTAATTTATTTTCTGAAAAAAAATTACAATGTCTTGTATCTTGAACAAATACGTTCAACTTACTTGTGTTCTGTTTTATCAGCTCTGTTCTGTGACTATTACAACCTTGATGGAGAGTGCGAGTGGCACTACGCTCCATGTGGAAAGTCATGCATGAAGACATGCAGGAATCCTTCAGGGAAATGCTACAATAAACTTCCACCACTGGAAGGTAAGAATGATAAGAAAGAAAAGCATTTTAGATCTTTAATTTTATTAGATTAGTGACAATGATATTTGACATCAGATTTTTAAATACTCTTCAGGTAAATCCCATTAAATTATTACAGTTAAAATTGGGGATGCTTACTGTAATCAATAGGACCTTTTACAAACTTCCACTGCAAGCCCCTTTCAAATTATACAAGTGCAACAAAAAGACAGACCCAAAATTCTCTTTGTGACTTTATTTGCACAATAAATGTCAAATCCCATATTCCAAGTCTGTGATCCCCTTTTGTATAACGGCTTAGCCCTGTTTTGCTGCCTGTCAAAATGTGCTAAGTGCTTCAAACAGAAGCAAATCTTTGTTTCTTCATCTATATCCTCACAATATGTTAGTGCTTCAGCAGATTACCTAGCCATGAAGATTACATGAAATCTGAAAAAAGGCTAAAGAAATGACAAAACCTTTTGTGTGCTTTCCAAAATGAATTTACTTTTTAAGGGTGTTATCCATCATGCCCTCGGGAGCAGCCTTATTTTGATGAAGCTAGCATGAAGTGTGTGTCTGAGAAAGAGTGTGGCTGCTATGATGAAGATGGAAACCATTACAAGGATGTAGAGTCAATGTCTGCAAATTGTCACAAGTGGTAGGATCCTTTCAAATATATAAATGTTGCTATGTTTAGTAAGAGAACAAGTTTCAAAAACAATATGTACCTAAAACATGAAAATAAACTTATTTCCTTTTCTCACAGTTCTTGCTCTTCAACACAGCTGACATGCATTTATGATTTGAATGGTAAGGCAAAAATATGTGCATATGATTTGCAAACCAGGAGCTAGATTTTTGTCACTGTCAGAAAAATTATTGAAGACAAATTGTCATGAGCCATGTCATTATTTTCCAGCTTGCACCTGTGTCTACATGAATGAAACCTACAAATATGGCGATACAGTCTTTGAAACACATGATGGAGATGGAACCTGCATCTCGGGTGTTTGTGGACCGAACGGAACCATAGTAAAAATGGCACCATGCATACGTACACCAACAACAACACCTTTTACATTTACCACAACTGGTAAGATAAGACACAAATAAATACTGTGTGAGGATTGATTATAGAGTGTTTCGAATTAACATTAATTTATCCTTGTTCTCATGTTTCATCACAGCAAGTACTACAGAACACCCTGTAACTACAACTGCACCTATTCCAACACTCACAACTCAAGCAGTAACATCAATTCTGACTTTTTCAACTTCAAGAGTTTCCACAAGATCTAAAACTACAACTGTGCCTTTGTCCTCCTTAAATCCATCTTCATCAACATCTACAGTCACTGAAAGCTCCAAAACTGAAATAGTATCAACCACAACACCTTACATAGAGACACCTACCCCAACAAGAGAGACTGAAACATCCACAGTCACAACAGCTCCAATTGAAAGTACTACCACTACACCCGAAACATCTACTACATCACCCAGTGACTGCTATATTTGCAAGTGGTCAAATTGGATTAACAATGACTACCCCGGACACAACAGAGATGGAGATTATGAAAGATTAGCAAACATTTCTGATCC
>NW_006800020.1:2145638-2291601 GCF_000485575.1 Poecilia formosa | reverse complement strand
GTTTCTTCACAGCAAGTACTACAGAGCAGACTGTAACTACAACTGCACCTATTCCAACACTCACAACTCAAGCAGTAACATCAATTCTGACTTTTTCAACTCCGAGAGTTTCCACAAGATCTAAAACTACAACTGTGCCTTTGTCCTCCTTAAATCCATCTTCATCAACATCTACAGTCACTGAAAGCTCCAAAACTGAAATAGTATCAACCACAACACCTTACATAGAGACACCTACCCCAACAAGAGAGACTGAAAAGCCCACAACTACAATTGTCACTGAAAAATCTACAACACCTCATGTAGAAACTCCAACCCCAGGAATTGTAGAAACATCTAGCACCACCATCACTGGAAAACCCACAACATCAGAAAGCACTGCAAGTCAGTCAACTACTGTGATAATAACAGAGAAGCACAGTGTTGAAACTACAACTGGCAGAACAACTTTGTGCTCTTGCAAATACATGAATCAGATTTTCTCACCTGGTAAGTTTTGTACTTTTTTGCATCATTCGTTGTTGCTATACTTGATATCTCTTTATATAGCCATTTACGACTTGTAAATAAATTTTAAATACTCATATTGTGATAAGGCAGTGGTGACATTCAGATCCTGTGGTTCTGAGAACAGAGCGGGAGGGGAATAATTGTAAAGGGGGAGTAGATATTGGAGGATGGGAACAGGGGAGGTTCATGCTGACCCCACAAAATGCCACTCTGGGCGGTTGCCCACGCCACCCATATGAGAAACTGCCACTGTACTGAAACTTTAACCTATCCGTTATTTATTAGCAGAACAAATACAGATGGCAAATGATGCTCATTTTGCAATAATATTCTTACTTGATGAGGATAATAATGAACTGTTGATGAAATATTCTATTTTGTTCTGTTAAGAAAATAATGTATCAACAGTTTCCATTTTTTTCTGACATAATTTATTCATTTTCTCTAAAACTTTTCTTTAAACTGTAAATTAGGTACCTTCATGTACAACAAGACCAATGGAGATGGCTATTGTTTCACTGCATACTGCAATTTGAACTGTAGTGTTGAAAAGCATGCCAGACCGTGTCACACAACAATTCCACCAAGTCCTCCAGCTACCACAAAGAAGGCTAAAACTACAACAAAAACTGTCTCACCAACACCTGCTATGAAAGATTGCTCATTTCTTACACCACCGAGAAAGGTAACCAACCTTATACAATGTCTGTACTTAATAAAGCGTTTTTTTAAAAAAAAAAAAAAAGACTTATCACTCAAGGCAGTTTAATGTGAAGCATCTGAGAAGATATGTAAAATTACAGCCACAAGACAACAAAAAAAGCTACATTCAGATATATCACTAAGACCTATTCTGAGTGATTTGGTCATCTTTGGATAGGATTAAAAACTCAAGGACACTTAAATCAGACCATTTTGAGGGGTGAACTGAATCCAAACTGTCTTGGTCCACATCATATGTTATTACCCAGATGCCTCTCCTTGCTGAAAAATATGTTATATAAACAGTGTTGTAGCCAAACACCACTAAGGAGACTGGGAATAAAACAGTTTTTAATATTTGCAAAGAAGAAAAAACTGAATATCAAAATAAAGAGCAGTCCATGCCTGGCCTCTTGCTGTGGTAAAGACGCAAGCAAAGGTTTGGCATCAACAGCCTTTTTTAAGTAGACTCTCATCAGATCAGAGTTCTCAAAAGAAAGTGTTTCCTAATTCCTGTGCTGTCACGAAATGTATCACAGTATACATAATGTGTTAAAAACATATTAAAACATCTTTAACCTTTTAAAATTTTGTCACATTGCAACAACAAACCTCGATGTTTTGCATTGGATTTTTATGTGATGGATCTCCACAAAGTCATGCAACATGGCAAAGTGTAATGCAAAACCCGAGTAAAATCCTTTACAAAGAATTGCCCGTAGAGGTCATCTGATGAGTAAAATATCCACCTTGTTGGCCACAGAGGTTTGTTAGAGAACATTAGTAATCATATACACTAAGTGACACACCAGAGAGATGAGGGACAAAGTTGCTAATTGCTTTGCAGCAGATTTAAGATTTAAAACAATATTCAACTCTCAGAGCACTATTTAGTCCATCAGAAAGCATTTAGCATCAACAAAAAGGATCGATTCTTCTACCTCCTGGTAAACCAGACAACCGTACAGTCTTTAGCGATGCACGCAACTTTGAGATGCCATAAATACCTAATTCATGCCCCTTTCATAAAATTAATACAAGTACTACAAAGGTATTCAGCACCGACCCAATGGTTATATTGCTTCAAACCATGCTTTAAGAATCATAAACATTGCCTGTGTTTTTAAAAGTCATTTAAAAATTTCAAACAATTCTCAGAGATGTGAGAGTCCCATATAGATACAGAATCCCAACAGGAACCGATTTGTCCAGTCTGTTCAAACTTAAATGAGTTGGGCAATTTAAATATGCTTGTGCTTGTTGGTAAATGTTGGCAAAAAGCTTGCTATAAATACTGCAGCAAGCAAAAAATATATTTGCTTATTTACAATCTCTTCTTTTGACTAGATTAGATTAAATTGCCTTTAATGTCTTGTCCACCATGACCAACTGTTTAAAAAACTGTAAAAAAGCATTCAAATTAAAGCCAATACAATTTTGGATATTTGTATTCTACAATTTGAATATATGCCAGTAGAGAGTTTAAATATAAAGACAGTGGTTGTATATTGCTGAAAATATTTCTTTTACAGGATGGAGAATCCTGGAGTTCAGACAAATGCACCAAAAGCACTTGTGAGAAAGGAAAAGAGGTCAAAACATATGCATCATGTAATCCAGCACCCATACCAGCTTGTGACAACGGTTTTCAACCTGTTAAGGTTTTTGATGAAGGAGGCTGCTGTTTTCAGTATGAGTGCAAATGTGAGTTTAATGAAAAACAGCTACAGACAGCTACATGTAATTTTTTGTGATTAAACACAATTTAATGTTAATATACTGTTTTCAGGTCTTTGTACAGGCTGGGGAGATCCCCATTACAATACATTTGATGGCCAATACTACAGTTTCCAGCACAACTGCACATACGTCTTGGTCAAAGAGATAATTCCCAAATACAATTTAAGAATTCTTATTGACAATGAAAACTGTGATCCTTCTGGAACTGTGACGTGCCCCAAAGCTTTGATTGTATATTACAAAAACTATGAAGTAACTCTTACACAGACGAGAATCCCAAAAACTCAGAATTTGGTACGTATGGCTATCTCTAACCTTCTCCAAATATGTTTGTACTACATAAATGTAATCATGCTTTTTTTCACTTGTCATTCATGTTTTAGATATATGTTGATGGAAAGAAAGTGACTCCAACCTACTCAAATAAGGACTTCATTATTACAAGCACAGGAATTCAGATGGTTCTTAAAATCCCACAGATAGAAGGCGTTGTTTCATTCACAGGGCTTCTGTTCAGTATTGACTTGCCATTTTCACTTTTCCACAACAACACAGAAGGACAGTGTGGTAAGCAACCCCATAACTTGTGACAAACCAAAAATAAATGGTGATTCTTATCATCTTAGTAGGTAGAAAAATATAATGGGACTGTTTAGTAAAAAATGTATAATAGCATTTTGTTAACAATGGATAAATCACTACACCTCCCAAAGAAAACTTTAATTTATAGCTTTATGCAAGAAATAACTAGAGGGAAAACCCTCACTGCACAATACCACAATGAGGAAAACAGCAAACATACAGTCGATACAAAAGTCTCTTCAACCCTCAAGAGCTAAAAATGTAAAAATGCAAAAAGGGATAGAGTCTTGAATACCAAGATTACACTTCAAATAAATAGCATGAACATTTGCATTAGGGATGTTGGAAATTTTTTCTATTTGTGAATTTGTAATCTATTTCCTATGGATGTTTCTTCTTTTTAACAAGGCTACTGCGACAATAACAAGAAAAATGACTGCAGGTTACCAAATGGCAAAATTCATCCATTATGCTCTGAGATGGCATTTGACTGGCGTGTAAATGATACGAAAAAACCATACTGTGAGTCCGTGCCTTCGCGACCTCCTCCAATAACAGAGCCACCGAAACCACCATGCAAACCTGCCCTCTGTGAAATCATAAAGCACGAGTGAGAATTTGCAAAATAAGTTGAACATTTGATAACATTTTTCTGCAAACCCAATTTAACTTGTTTCATGTTCATTCTTACAATAAGGATGTTTAAGGACTGCCACAAAAAAATTGCGCCCAGTTCATATTATGAAGCTTGTAAATTTGATGTTTGCCACATGCCAAATTCCACCGTGGGCTGCACCAGTCTGGCGGCATATGCCATGATGTGTGCTGAAGCATCTGTCTGCATAGACTGGAGGAACCTGACCAAAGGAGAGTGCAGTAAGACAGTTTTGCTTCTGTAGAACCTAACTTCCTTTCAAATGGGATTTTCCATGCATGTTATTGTTAATGTAATACAGTACACTTCTTTTTGTTGCAGACTACAAATGTCCACCAAATAAAGTATACAAGGCCTGTGGGCCAAGTATTGTTGAAACGTGCAATGCAGGGTAAGGACACTGCTTTTGCAGTTTATAATTGATGGAAGGACATTTTTTGCATTTTAGGATGTCTGTCGGCCTAACAATAACTATACAAGCTAACAAACCGAACCATTTTACTTGTCTTTTATTATAATCAGAACGTATAAATGCTGACAAGTGAATTCTCAAATACACATTTGCTTCAAACCATTCTCAAACTCACATTGACAAGGAACTTTCTATCCATCGTGGCTGCCAACAGTTTTTATCAACACCTACAAAAAAATATTTGAGAATAAAGTATCACATACAGGTTAAATATTTTAAAATTTTCATTAAGAACAAAAGTCAAGAACTTTGAAGAAACTATCTAACCAATCGATAATCATTCGCTATGCAGTTTCCAAGTCAAGAATTGCCCCCACAATGTATTAGATGGTGTGGTGTAATTTGGTTTCTGAAGTGTCCTGTAATCAGTCAAAACCAGAGAAAAGCAAAGCACAGAGCTAAATCTGGCTTCCTTCATATCTGAAACCACACATATCCCCCTGAAAGAAATAAAAACAAACTACATGTTGAAATAATACATTTTCAAAGTCAGTTTATCTATTGTTATGCCAACCAGTTTGTTATATCACCAACAGATATTAAATTGACACATAACTGTGATCCCAAACACAGGTTATAGTTAGCAGTTATACTTTAAAAGAGAGCAGTTTTCTGAAAGTTATTCATGTAACATAAAGAGTCATCTCAGTAATTGTTCCCGGTGTATATATAATGTTTGACAAAGTGCTTACCTAAAGCAACATGGTGTCAAGTGAATCAGTGGTAACATTTAAGTAAGAATCCGTGGAAATTTTTATTGATTATTTGCTATATTTCCTAATGTTTACTGGAATACACTGTGCTGTATTGTGATTCCATTGTTTTTGACAAGTTGGAAGCTGAAATTTAACTGTCATTTGTTTTACATTCAGATACAACAATAAACTCAAACAGCAGTGTGCAGGAGAAGAAGATACTTGCAATGGATTAGTGGAGGGATGTTTCTGCCCTGAGGGGAAGATGTTGTTTGATTCAGGCTCCGATACCTGTGTCTCATCCTGTGAGAATAGTTTTTGTTCTTTGCCAGACCAATGAACGATGTATTTTTGTTTAATATTCAATTAAACCGTTTTTACTGTTTATTAAGGTTGCTCTGGACCTGCTGGTGAACCTAAACAGGTATACATTCTCATACATTGTAACTTTTTTTATCAGTTTGTCTGTTTGTTGCTGTAGCGTCATTTTTTTCCCTAATATTAACAGATTGGTGACACATGGAAAAGCGGCTGCCAGCAATGCAAGTGTGACAAAGATTCTCTGAGTGTTAAGTGTGAGCCTCTAGTTTGCCCGACACAAGAACCAATACAGTGCACAGAGGATGGCGAGGTGTTGGTAAACCGAACGGTTAACTGCTGCCAGGAACTGACGTGTGGTAAGCAATTTTCATTAGTAGAACTGGATTGATGACGCATATTATGTTTTAGCAAAAATAATCAAAATCAACTAACTGACATACACCATGTTCACCAACAGAGTGTGATAAAAACCGCTGTTTATCACCAACACAAAAGTGTAATCTTGGCTTTGAGTTAACTGTCAAAGTTTCCAATGAAAGCTGCTGCCCGGTCTTCACCTGTGGTACGTTTCTTACTATCACTACTCATCATTATTTATTACTGATAATGGTAACAATTATTTCCCAAAAAAGTATGAAAATCACCTTTCTACTGACTGCTTCCGATTTCAACTCGTCAATTAGTGTAAATAACTCACACTGTTTAATTCAGCTTTCCATCATTACCTTTTCTCATGTTAACTTCCTCTCATGAAACAACCCAGCAGTTTTTCAAATGCAAAAAACTAAGCTTATATATAAACATAACCTCGTTTACTGTCTCATCTAGAACCAAAAGATGTATGCGTCTACAATGACACAGAGTACAAGGTAAGAACTGTTTTTTTTTTGTTGTTTTTTTTTTGCTTTTTTGATATGTAGCACCTCATGTATATAAATGCTTTTCATTGTGTTTCCCACAGCCAGGTACAAACTTTTCAAACAACCCATGTGAACACTGCCACTGCACCAACAAACAGGATCCAAAGACTAAGCTGAACACCGTAGAGTGTCGGCAAATACAGTGTAACATCATTTGTAAAGAGGTAAAGAGATGATGTTAATGCCAAATAAGTTGTATATTGGATAGAAATATTTTACATTATAGAAAATGTTACTCATAAGACCAGATAAGTACCTTACAAAACGTATTTTCTAGGTATTAAAAGTTGATGCTCTATGTATGACGATGTGCATCAGTTTGGTTTTGGTACTAATGGTAACAGGTTTATAATGACTCAACATTTCTTAGAAATTCCAAGTCACACTATTTAATTTAGTTGATCATTCCTGATACAGTTTCTGACAGAATAGTACAACTATCCAGTTCAATAAATTTTTATGCATGTTAGTGTTGCAGTAGAATGGATGCTATCTAGAAGTTGTTAAAATTACACAGACTAAATTATTTCCAGTTAGAAACTTATTAAACTATACATTTTTGATAGGGTTACGTGCATGTGGATCAGCCTGGAGAATGCTGTGGATCATGTAAACAGACGCACTGCATTTTTGATGTCCCTGGTTTGAACTCACCAGTAGTTCTTAAGGTAATTAAAGTACAATACAAAGACATAGAAAAGAAAAATCCTTGCAACCTTCATCTCAATTGTAAGTCACATTGTGACTACACTAACCCTACTCTTCTACGCATGTTCACAGCCTTCACAGTCGTTTTCACCACCAAATGACAACTGCACCCAATATGATTGTCAGAAGGTGAAGGATGAATTCCTGGTTATCAGAAACCAAACTGTGTGTCCGGCATTTGATCCAGAAAACTGTGTTCCAGTGAGTATTGAGTGCCTTAAATAAAGTTGATGTCATTGTTTTGGTCTAAGATGATAATATAGTATATATATTTTTATAAATCAAATTTTTGCTTTATGATAACTTGGCTTAACTGAAGCTTAAAAAATTACCATTTTAATTTGTAAAACAGAAATAGCAATAAAATGAGTTCAGGTATGTGAGGCGGGTCAACATTATACTTTAACAAACATTAGGCACTGCACACTTCCAACACAGAAGTGTGACATCAGTGATCACAGTCAGACGTGTAATTTTTTATGTGTTTCAGGGAACAGAAACAAGTGACATGAATGGATGCTGCAGAACCTGTAAGTAAATACAATAATGTTTCAAACGATGTTTACAAAAATGTCAGCCTCCATTTACATCTTTCTCAACTATAAATACATCTTTAGTTTTCATTGTAAACTACTTTTAGGCTATAAATTACTTATTCCCTTAGCTTTCTTCAATAGAATGTGTCAAATGAGGACAAAGAGGATGTGAATACTTAGAATTTTGTCAAACAGAATAGAAGCCTAGAAAAGTAGAACATTTTAGACAAGAGACAAAAATGTTAAACTTTGATTTTATTGACCTAATGGCCCTAAGCACAAGATGGATGCTTTAGATACTCCATTATGTTTTCCCTGCAAATGTGTGTTTCTAAAACTAACTGTGGTTCACAGGTACACCTCGCTACAACTGTGAGCTTCACAAGAACACCACCAAACTGTACGCAAACAACTGCGTGTCAGTCGAGCCGGTGGAGTTCACATCCTGTGGGGGAACCTGTGACTCATCCTCATCTATGTAAGATTTGTAAAACATTTAACAAAAAAGTATGCAGCAGAATCCACTAAAAAAATTATATGTTGACATGGATGTCTCTATCTTTATTTGCAGTTACTCAGTGGAGACCAACAAACTCATGCATTCTTGTACCTGCTGTCGAGAGGTTGCTACCACAAAGAAAGACGTGTTGATGAAGTGTTCAGATGGCAGCATAATGAAACAGGCAATCACTTTAATTGAAAAGTGTGGCTGCCAAGCTGTTGAATGTAAAGAGTGGGGCAAACGTTGACGGGACACACGATTAAGGCAAACGATGGAAATTTAAACTCTTTAGGGGAAACAGATTAATACTTGTTTACAAACTCTATGGGTGCTTTCATGCTTTGGAATACGCAGCTCTGTGGGTCGAACTGATCCAAAAATATTTTTAAAAGCATGTGCTTATCTGGTAATTTTCTATAGGGTGAAATGGCTTTGAATATATATTCATCTTTTGAGTAATAGTAAATTGCTTTATCTGCTGTTTCAAACTTCTGTCTTTGGTTCAATAAATTTCTAATTCATCAATGAACTGACTGTCTTTTTTTACTACACTGAATATTTAACTCTTAGTACACTGCAGTAGTTTTTGAATTCTATTGCAAAAACAGCATTTTAATTGTCTGTTTTCAGTTGGTCATTATTACTATTCAGTTTGCGATAATTTGTTAAAACTGCATGATCATAACATGTGGAGGGAGAATTAAATACTTTTACTTTATACATTCCTAAAAGTATTTTCTCCTTGGGGAACCTCTAAAATTAACTTAAATACTTAAATGAAACTAACTAAAATGACCATACTTATTTACAGTTATTCTGTTTGGTAACTGTTTTGCTATGTCAAGGTAACAATGTCTCTTTCATGTTTCTGAAAGATCCCTATTTATTAACTTGCAGCATATTTTCAGGATGTATGAGTGGGTTTTTCACTAAATAAAGGGTCAAAATATATCCAGATTTTTTCTTCCTTCCAGTAAATAAAAAAGTTGTTGAGAACAAAGAGTGCCAAGTATTAACTTACCCACTGACTTGCGTAAGAAGTAGTTGTAAGCTTTTGACCACTTACTAATTACAAATCTGCCATTTATATAGCTGTAAAATGTATGAAAATCTATATTTTCTTTCCATTTTGGGACCAAAGGTCATAAAAAAAGAAAATTTGAATTTGTAATTGCATTATTCAAGCAGAGTTTGGTATCTTTGAATGAAATGATCCAATGCAAACTGTTCACAATTTAGACTGGCATAAATATAAGTTTATTTGAGAAAATATTTCACTATGATAGAGATAACACTTAAGATAACCCTGAGGTTTTTTTAAATAGGAAATGATAAAGAAGATTTAGTGTATCTAGTATTTATCTTTCTCTAACGATAAAATAGAGAAATTAATAAATTACTTAAAGTGATGAAATTAAGTCTGTAAAGGCAAAAACACCTGGAATACTGGACCTCACATAGGCAGCGTCTAGTATTTAATGTTTGTGAAGAAAGCCTTTTGTAAGGTAAGACGGTTGAGATTTGTGACAGTGCTTCTGCAAAATAATTAATATTTTGTGGGCCCTTAAATAAAACATATTAAAACAGAGCAAAGAACTTCCAGTGACAATAGTGTTTATTGTGTCTTCTTGATATCTAAATGGTCCAGCAGAAAGAAAATCAGTGATTCTTGAGAATAGGGACAAAACAAGTCCTACGGATAAAGCACAAAATTTGAATAACATATATAATTTTTTCAAACATCTGACTAAACTAACCTGGGTCATGTGAGCACAACAATGTATGTTTTCCTGGTGTTTGCTGAATATTTTTTTATTTTAAACATTGTAGTCTGTGGATGATGCCTGTAAAATCCCTTGTCCCAGAGCAGAATTCAATACATTATACTAGTTTAAAACAATTAAAGAAATACTAAAATTATATATTATGGCAATTAAGTATAAGTAGTCATATAAATAATTATAAAAGTATCAATAAATTGAATTAAAAATAATTTTTATATATTTTCCAACTCCACTGAAATTTGTCCCTAGTTTTTGTCAACACCGTCAGACATGAAAAGAATGTAAAAAAAAATTAGGCATTATTGGGGGACACCAGAACTTCTGAGGACCCCATGACTACTTCCTTTCTCTTCATTTGCTAAGAGGGCTAGTTAGCTCTGGTTAGCTTATGTTATTCTTTAGTTTTTTCTTCTTTGTATTCCTAAGTTGCTTGTCACAACCATCATGTGTCAACACCATAACTGACAATTTACAAAACTTTGATGAAATTTTGTGAAATAAAAGCTTAATTGTAGTTTACTGTAAAGATTTCATTGACCTGACGAGCTACAATATGGCCTCCTTCAGAATAACATCATATAAATTGAGGTAGTTTGGCATTTCGTCAACTCCTTATGTCAACTCCATCAGAGTTTTTGTGACTCTTTCAGTGAAATTGTTGTCAAATCTCACTTAAATGTGCAATTAATTCATTCTAATTAATGTATTTTACATAAATTGCATTACTTCACATGTATCAAGTTTTTAATTTTACTCACTAGTTTGTCACCACCTTCAGTTCTGTGCCAACTCCGTCATGCACTGTCAACTCCATCAGATGGACTTTTTGTTGTTTTTTGTTTTAAATAATACTTATTTTGTTTCTTGAGAAGCATTTGTCTGTAAAATGAGTAAAAATATCACTAATAGGGTATTTTTTAAAAATTATCTTATATTTATTTTTGTCAGATGGTAATGACAAAGTTCTGGGTCAGGCCGATTAAAAATTTAATTTTTTTTAAAATGTTGCAACTGGGAGCCTGTACCTTAGCATCTTCACATATCCAAAACATTATTTGTCATATTTGCATACATAAGGTTGAGAAATAATAAACAAAAAATTGGGGAAAATTAAAACCCATTTTGTCCCAATTCTCAAGAATCACTGAAATAATAGCTTGTGTACAAACAGGAAGTCTAATTTTTACGTTAACCAGGTTAGTCTTGATTTAAACAAGCTTAATTACTCGAAGTGGGTAGTTTTTCAAGAAATTTAACTAAAGTAAGAGTAGCAATTCTCATAATAATCAAAAGTGAAAAGTCCGGTGTAGTACATTTTTACATCCTCCCCCCCCCCCAAAAAAAAACGTTAATAAAGTAAATATAACAGTAAAAGTAGCTAGCTCCTACTCACCTCTGCATCACGCATTCTCAATTGGAAAAATTGAGGTTTCTTTCCTCAAAACCCCAAATGGCTGCAATTAACTAGAAACATAACTTAATTCCTAATTATTTATCTCTGAACATGGCAACATAAAATATTTTTTATGGAACATGGTGCTACGTTGTTTGAAGTTGCAACAAAACATAACGGCTAAAATAATATGCTGTTCTTTGGTTCTACCTCTGTGTGGCGCTGTGACGTTGGAGTCTTCTGTGGGGGAAGTTTCCTATGTGGAACTGTTTGTTGGCAGTTATTTATCTGACTCGGAATCTTTTCAGGGTAACACGTCGTCTAGCAGTTATGTCGCCCGGCGCAGGAGTCAGATCGTTCTCTGTTAGAGTAGTTTAAATTAATCTTAAAATTGTTCAGTCTGCAGTGCTGTTAGCCTGAAATATATCTTTCCGACATTATGTGTTCCGTTAGAAGGACGTAAACGTTGCAGTATTGATTTATTTTAAGGTAAAGTAAGTTTGCTGCCGACTTCAGCCTGAAGCATTTTCTTCCTCTCTGTTAGCTAACGTCAGTCTGGTTAGCTGCTCTAAGGAGATGAAACTGTACATTTTGCAGAGGATATATTAACTGTAAGGGGAAGAATGTATATATTTAGGCTTTTATAATTTGTTTGACAGAAATGTTTTTGCTTATATCTTAAGCACACAGTTAAGTGCTGTAGTGAAATCTCCAGGCTTCCGACATGCTTATAGTCTCTTTGCGGGTCTTTGTTAATAAATTGTTTTCTTAGCTTTTTTTTTCACACTTTTGTTTATGTGTCCCCTTAAACATTGGCTTTCCGTTCTACTAGTCACCTGTTTGGGCCATGGCATCTCTGTCAGAGGAGGTCCTGCTGGTGGTGAAAAAAGTCCGTCAGAGGAAGCAGGATGGCACACTCTACCTGATGGCTGAAAGAATAGCCTGGGGTCCAGAAGGCAAAGACCGCTTCACTGTCAGCCACCTGTATTCAGACATCCGCTGTGAGTCCCCGCTGAACTAAAAACAAAAACCCTGTGTGTTTGTGTTGATTTCAAAACGCACTTTACTGTTCCATGTGTCCAGGCCAGAAGATCAGTCCTGATGGTAAAGCCAAGATTCAGCTCCAACTGGTCCTACACACCGGAGACAGTACCACATTCCACTTTGCCAATGAGAGCACTGCACTTAAAGACCGAGATGCTGCCAAGGAGCTGCTGCAGCAGCTACTGCCAAAGTTCAAGAAGAAGGCCAACAAGGAGCTGGAGGAGAAAAACAGGTCAAAATCCTTCTCTGGTTTCGGACCGATCACGTTCATCTAGCAGGATTCTTTTAATGTTTCATCCTCTAGCATTCAAGGAGAATAACTCAAACATTTATTAATAGGAGACCCTGTGCTAAAGCTTTTGCTAAATCATAATTAATTGCACTGTGTTGGAGAAACGTTATTGCATTGTTGTTTAAGATTGCAATGATGGTATTGGCTTTTAATCCCTCCAACATCGTGGTGTCACCATCATTTTCAGCGATTTTGAACATCTCAATTACTAAAATGTATGTCAGCTTTGGGCATCAAAGCTGACATACATTGTCCGAATTAATTGTCGAATTATGTGGAGAATCTGGATGTATATAAATTGGAATATTTTTTATTCACCAGATATTGTATTCAGATTCATTCAGTCCATTGCTGCTGCAAATATTGATGTTGCAGTTAAGGTTGCAGTTTGATGTCTTCTGTTGCTCTAAAGCAAATGCTTTAAAAGAACTACTCTGTTCTTTGATAATGATTACACTCTTAAGAATGCTTAATTCTTTATGAACGCATTGTATTTTATGAAAAACGGTTTGTTAAATCCTACCTCACTCCAGTGTTTTTCCCGTTTTTTGTTTTTTGGTTTACTCTGTCCAAGAGAACGGGTGACAGATGTAATACTTGGCAAAAAAGTGTGAGTTGTCAACAGCACTAAACAAGATTACTAATTAGATATCTGGAGCTGTCCATTCTCTTTCCAAAATATCTGTCAGATAAATGTGGAGAAGATATTAATGTTCTGTTAGGCTCAAGCTAAATGTTTGTGTAATGCTGCAGATGCTGGATTTATTTTCATATCTCTTAGTCAGGTATTGCTGAACACCCATCAGACTTACAAAGGATAATACATTTATTAGCTAGACACTGTGTTGGCTAATTTGAAGTGAAATGTGAGCAAGATGTGAGAATATCTGGAGGAATCATTTTTATATTTGCAAAACCGAAATTGTTTCATATTTTAAGTGAATTTTGGTCAATGACAATCAGAAGCATTAAATAGCTTTTGAGCATATTGCAGAAGACAAAATAATCCATAAGATATTTATTTTCGTCCCAAGAATTTAACAACTATCACTAATTAGTGTTCACATGGGCAAAGTTTAAATCTGAATCATTTTTGTGTGATCAAAATAGAACAGAGTCTTGACTTTATGATATAATTGCAGTCCATTAATCTTACAGAATATTAATTTAAGAGTGAATTCAGGTCAGATTTGCTCTGCAGCTTTGTGTGGGAGCTCACTGCTTACCTTCAGCGTTTGCTGCTGCTCCGGCAGGATGCTTCAGGAAGATCCGGTGCTTTTCCAGCTGTACAAAGATCTTGTGGTGAGCCAAGTGATCAGTGCTGAGGAATTTTGGGCCAACCGGTTAGGAGGCGTGAATAATGGGGAACCTGCACCTTACAACAACAAACAGGAAGTTGGAATATCTGGAGCATTTCTGGTGAGTATATCTAATATGATCGACAACTACTTTATGCTTCCTTATGACAGTTTTGAGTCAAACAACAAAAAAAAAAAAAACTGCTGCACTTGAAAGGGCTTCATGTTTTTGCTCTACAGGCGGACATCAGACCACAGACTGATGGCTGCAATGGCTTGAGATATAATCTGACTGCGGACATTATCGAGTCCATATTTAGAACATACCCTGCAGGTAAACAAAAACGGTGTTTTGTAAAAGTATCCACACTGCTTGAATTTTTCTTATTTTGTCTTTTTACAATCATAAACTTCAATTTTAACTTATTGGGATTTGATGTGTTAGACCAAAGCAACGATGCAGGAGGAAAGGATTACCAAATATTCTTGACAAATAAAAACCTGAAAGGTGTAGCATTCATTTGTAATCGGCTCCTGTGATTCGGTGCTTTGGACAACCACCTTTCATTGCTGTTAAGGCTGCAAGTTCTTTTCTGGTAAATCTCAAGTAGGTTCAGACATGTAGAGACAGAATTTTGTTTTTTTTTGTAAAATAGCTCAGACCCATATTGATTGAAGCGGCTGCAATTTTCAAGTCTTGGCCAGATCCTCAGTTGTATTTTGGACTGAATTTTGACCGGGTTATTCTAACAAATGAATACACTTATGTAAACAGATCTATAGCTCTGGCTTTATATTTAAGGTTAAAGTTGTTATCCTCCTGGAAGGTGAACCTCCACCTTAGTCTAAAGTGTTTTGCAGCCTGTTAGCAGGTTTTCTTCCATAGCATGACCACTGCATGTTGCTGCCACCATCATGTTTCATGGGAGGGACGGTGTGTTCAGGGTCAGGATTAATACTGAGGTTAGATTACATTACAGTTTGACTTTGTTTACAAATGACGTGACGTCTCAACTCGGTTAGTTACACTAGATTTTACTTATGGGTAAAAGTGCATTCAGCCTTGAATATAAATCCATCTCACACTTTTCAGACTTTAAAATGTACAAAAAAATTAACAAAAAAAAAAAACAAAACCTATCAATCTAAAAGTAGCTTCTTGTTTCTAAACCTGTCTTGCAGTGAAGCAGAAGTATAGTGAAAATGTGCCTCATAACCTGACGGAGAAGGAGTTCTGGACACGCTTTTTCCAGTCTCATTATTTCCACAGAGACCGCATCAACACAGGTTCACAGGATATTTTCTCAGAATGTGCCAAGCAGGATGAGAAAGGTAGCTGTTGACCATTCACACCGAAAGTGCAAGTGTATATGTTCCTGTGCAAAGTGAACCATATTTAATAATAATGTTATACTGTTTTCCTAACATGCAGGGTTAAAATCTCTTGTGACCCAAGGAGTGAAGAATCCGTTGGTTGACCTTTTGTCACTGGAGGATAAAACATTAGACGAGGTGAGAAAAGTCAGCTGCAGTAATGAGAAAAACTTCCTGTGTATTAACTAGTAACTTTATTTTTATGTCCACCTTAAAAACAACTTTTTATTGTGAAACAGGGTTATGGAATAAGCAAAGCCCTGCCTTCAACCTCAAATGCAAACAAGTCAGTGAAAGAGAGTAGCAACTCTGCCATTATAAAGCGATTCAACCATCACAGCGCGATGGTGCTGGCAGCAGGCTCACGCAAGGGGTAAACATCAACATTTCAAACAAATCAAATACGCTTGCTCTCCTGTCATCTCCGTTCTGCTAACTTTATTCTGGTTTTAAAGAGATCCTCCCACCGACCAAGCCAGTGAGACTAGCAGCACAGACGGCAACTCCAGAGATTCTGATTTCTTTCAACCTCCACTGAAGAAGGTATGACGCCTCTATAAACTTCTTACCTATTTTTTCTCCCACAGTGATTGTCACCATGAAATGATTCGTTTTTTTGACTATTTTTTAGGTTAAACTACAAGAAGCCATAGAATATGAGGATCTGCAAAGGGAAAATACTCCTAAGACAGTGGCGTTAAATCTGAAGAAGTCTGACAGGTAAAGTCTGTTTGCTTTGTTTGTTTTAATCTGTTTTAAACAGGTTGGATTATAATCTGAAATTGAAAGATGCAAGGACATGGATGAAAGGAAGTTACGTCTACTACCTCATCAGCAAAGCAGCATGGGAAAAAACTAAACTTTTTTGCTTTTTTCCCCCTCAGTAAATAAAAATATTGTAATTTCTAAAAATGTTACTTTTACATTTATTTATCTTTAAATTACTTATTTTACCTTTGATGTTCAAGATCACAACTTGACTTAAAAAACACTAAACAGATTAATGCACAAAAAACAAATCATAAGGCCATCCCTCCTAGATCAGGGTTTTAAACCAGGTCTGGTTTAGATTCCAAACATGGCAGTACATTTTTTATTATTTTGAATTTTTATAAACAGAATTAAGCTGCCAGAGATTCCAAAATGAACTTTAAAGGATCGGTATTAAATGTACAATGAGCTTGTGCCAATAGTTTCAAAACAGACTTGAACTAAATTGTCTTCAAATGCTGCCCTTTATCACACTACTCAGCTGAAATTTGTGGAACATATCAAAAACAAAAACCTTACAAGACAAATGTTTTGTACTAAAATGGCAGAAATTTAAGTATAAAACTTAAAATTTAGATCTATACGTCTGTTTGAATTTTAAAACTGATGTGGTCTCTGTACGTTTTATAGTTTTCAAAATTTGGTGCAAAAAAATCTTCACTTTTACTAAGTTAAGATTTATCCAACTGACTTATATTTGTTTTATGTCTGTGATAAACAAGTGAGTTCACCAACCAGGGGGGATATTACTGCTAACAATTAATTAATATAGACTATTTGTATGTTTTACAAATGCTAATTAATATGTTTATCGGTGAGTCCTGGGAATTAATATTCATCGCCCTCGCTTCTTTCTCAGGTACGCTCATGGTCCTGTTCCGCTTCAGTCCCAGCAGTACACAACCAGCCAAGACATCATCAACTCTGTCAGCTACATCCAGCAGGAAATGACCAATTACAAACCCAACCTAACTCGGGTCAGATTATGTTTTATATTTCTGGATATTTGTCACACATTTTGTCGCTAAAATGAAAATCACTCTCCCACATCTTTACAAGGCATTTTAACACATTACCGAAATTGCACCAGGTGCTCGCACTAACAACTAACCTCACATATCATGTTGTTTATGTTTTAGCTGCACTTGAACCAAACTTTGCAGAAGACTGGTTTATGTATTTAACAGAAAAAAAAGGAATGTTACACTGTTCTAACAGGTTTACTCGTCTTCTTCTGACATCTGTTTTTGTACCAGGTACTGAGCAGAATATGTAAAAATGTAAATTTAATTTGTTTCATGAGGTCCCTCAGTTCATGGGAACCTCTGAGGCACAGAGTCACTTTATATGTGTAGAAAGACTCTTCTGGAAATAAATATCACAACATGAAAATGAAATCTCCACTTACCACAATTTTTATTTACAAAATCTCTCTAAGATGAATCCAATAATGATCTTGATCCAAAAAAAAAAAAACTAACAGCATAGAAATGTTCCCATTTCAAATGATTTAAAGATGACCTTTTATGTGATCAAAATATGGGATTTGAAAACCAAAGACAAAAATATAATTGAGCTTAGAACTGCCATTCGAGATCATTTGCAAATTGCCTGTATGTTTCGGATGTTTCAAAGCGTCTTTGAAATCACAGAACATGAAGTAACAGAATCTGTGTTGCTGTACAAATATTCAGGTGTTGTCCAGCACCACAGCGACCTCTGCCATAGCAGCGCTCTCTCCAGGAGGCGTTCTTATGCAACCTGTTGGACAGCAATCCATAAACCGTAAGTATGCAATAAAGATTTTATTTAAAATGTTATTTCATAAGGCAAGGAGATGAAGTCACTCTACTGCTTTATTTATGTGTTTGTTTTTTCCAGAAATGGTACCCACCGACATCCAAGGAGAGCTGAAGCACCTTTACATTGCTGCAGGGGAGTTATTGAGACACTTTTGGTCCTGTTTTCCCGTAAACACACCATTTTTGGAGGAAAAGGTGACCGATATTGATTTGTTTAAATTCTATATGCTCATGATTTCTGCTGTCTAATTTTTGCACTTTCTATTTGTATATTTATGCCATACAGGTGACAAAAATGAAGACAAACCTGGAGAGATTTCAAATGACCAAACTTCGTCCTTTTCAGGAGAAAGTCCAACGACAGTACTTGAGTACAAATGTGAGTCACAGACATATTTTTTGTGACACAGGGGCTTTTTTTACCCAGTAATAGTTAAATTCAAAATGTGTCTATACTGTGAAAGAAATCTTGGCTAACTGTGAGACAGCCTGTACACATAAAGGTCAAATAAAACTAAAAAAACAAAAAATGCTTAAATTAAAACTCTCTGATGTTCCAACAGCTTACAGGGCACCTGGAGGACATGTTTCAGAAGGCCTATAGCAAGTTTCATATTTGGCAAACCCGCAGGATGATGAGGAAAACCTGACCTGGGAATTTTGTTTGTCAAAGAGAAGACGAGAAAGACTTTTAATGTTTAGAAGAAAGACTTGGGAAGATCCTCTATGCCGTGAGAAGACCCAGTGGAACATAGTTCACAAGGGCTCACTGAGGATATAGAGGGATGCTGCTGCAGCCAAAAGTGTTTTAACAGAGTATAATTTCATCTCAGTCACAGATAACTACTAGTTTCATTGTTTTCTTTGTGTTTCCTTAATTGTTGAGAGTACTCTGCTTGTAACGGGTTAGCAGCAGGACTTTGAAAGCGGTGTAATATGACCAAACTTCAGCTGGAAGTCGGACAAAAGGCTCCCATGACAACACACTGAGACGAGATGCGGAGGATGGCTGTCGTGCACACGGCAGAGAAAACATACCTTGACACACAAAGAAACCCCATAAAATTGGGGTGAAGTGAAAGTATTAAAGAAAATCTGGAGCAAGAAGGCGCGTAAACAAAGCAATACTGTTAAGACAATTCACACTTGAGTGCATTAGTCTGTGTGACTCAGTGGAAATTGTCACTGGTTTATAATGTCTGCACTGAAGACAAAAAAAAAACAGAATTAAAGTGAGGTATTTGTTCATGGCAGTGTCTTCTCCAAATGGAGTCCTTCACTCTGTGTCTTCAGCTGCAGCTTGTAGTTTCTGTATTATAAATGTAAAGAGCAGTAATTTATCTGTCTGAGACAGGAGTTTGTCTACAGCCATGGTTCTGAACTGTGGTATAATGGTTGTGGTTGAGTTTTCTTCATTGCTTCTGAGAAGAAAAGTCGGTACCCGTCATTTGGAAGGTAATGAATTAACCATGTGGAGCTAACAGTGGTTTTTACACGAATGGCTTCCAGGACAAGTTTCTCCTCTTGCCAATCCACACTCAGCCAAATACATTACAACTAAAAAGTGCACTTCAAGAAGGAAAAAAACAACTTTAACTTATTAAAAATGGTAAAGACATTTCCTATTTGGATTTAAAGAAAAATAATATTGAATAATTTTAGTTTTTACCCTCATAGCACCCCCCATGTGGTTTTCCTGGGCTGGGCAGAAAGCCATATTCCCCATATTACAAAGCACTAGGAAAACAATGGACTCATTTAGACAAAAAAAAAGAAAAGTTTTAGTACATTTGCTGTTGCTTCATTAGAAAAAAAGTCATAAAAACCTTAGAGAATTCCCAGGACAAAGTAAAACAACAGTGAACTACAAGCAGTTGTTGAAAGCCACGTGTGGGTCATTTAACCGGAAAAGCAGAAGTTTGATCTGGGAATAAAATCGAAGCAAACTTAACTGCTTGGAACTGTAGTTCCAAGTACTTGGAACTGTAAACAGAGAAAAAATGTCTGTTTACAGTTTTGCTAAGAGATAAGCCTGTTGATTTACTAAGAGATAAGCCTAATTACTATTGGCAAAAAATTTAACTGCATTGTTATGTACTGAAGAACAAAATAGTTGTGTGTCTGAATGATTTGACATACAAGTATTCAGTGGTGAACATTTGTTTTACATTTTTTACTGCCGCTTTATGAAAGGCAGCCATGATGGATTTGGAGATCAATGTTGATGTCACCCACCCTCTTTTCTCTTACCACAGCAACATTTCCCCCCCCAAATTGACTTAAAATAGCAAATCTGTGGCGGATAGTGCTGAAGATTAAGATGATGGCAAAGAAACTTTACAACCTCAAAGATGTGAAGCTCCTCGCTCCAAAGATAAATTATTAAAACATTAATGGAGATATGCCTCACGTGGTAAGGTTTGATTGTTGGATTGCAATACATATTTTTCAATTGGTTATTGAAAATGATTTTTAAAAAATGACATGCCGTTTTAAATGAAATATAAATAAAAAACCTTTTGTACTTTATATTGTTTTATCTGTTGATGGATATCCGAAACAAACGTTCACATTTTATGTCAGGAATAATTTTGCTCTTTATTTATAGTGTGAAATAGGTCTCGGTTTGGGAATTATGTTTAATTTTCTCTGCAGAAAATAATGAGAACGTGTTTTCTCTCCAAGTTTTATGTTTTACCTCCTTTTACATAAACAAATGAGAGAGAGAAAAGACATTTATACCTTTATATTTGATAATAGATGCATGAAGACCACTGATCTAGAATAATGCACAACATTTTGGTTAATTCTTTTATTTTGCGACTTTAGGAAGTTATTTACTTTTTGATGCTGAGAATGTAGAGTTCTGGTTTCTGAACATGCTGAGCGCCTATAAGGAAACTGCAGCGCCGCTATCAGGAAGTGTCAACACATCAGCTGATTTCTGTGGACTGAGCTGTCACGGGTGTCCTGGCTGACCCCCCGGTCAGCAGTCAGTGGGGCTGACCACTGACTATCTCCGGGGATGTAATCAGAAGTGTTAACGCTGGACAGAGTCGCTCCGTCCATCCGGTGAGTTCAGGTGTAAAAACAACTGGCAGTTTGTTCTAACGGCTGTGTTTGTGCTAGCAGCATGCTTGCTAACCCGTTGCTATCACGGTTTAAAATGAGACTCCAGCGAGCTGACACTGAGCAGATGTCCTCGTCATCTTCCTAGAAACAAATTGACATTAAGTAGAAAATGTTTGAAAAATCAAAAGGCGCGTTTTTTTAGTAGTTTTTGGTAGCAGTGTTAGCAGCAGATGGGTCTCGTGATCCAAACTGCCTTGAATCAATGGCTCCATTCTCAGCTCACAGCAAACCTCAGCTGTTTTTCCACTGAAGACAGTGGACTAAACGTAGACTTCATTTAAACAACAGTCATTCTTCATTCTATAGGTAGTCCTACTTTAGACGTTTTGAATTTGCTTCGGTTTAGACCAAGCAAAGCTTGTTTGTCCTGTTTTTAAGGTTGCATAATACGTTTTATAGACAGAATCTGATGTTCATACTTGGTTAGATTAAGTCAGCTAAAACACCAAGGTGAAATTTTTTGCCAAAACTGTTGAAAGTGTGAGAATGTTATTGATTTGCAATGTGATTAAATGCACATTTGTTTTATCTTCAAGTAACATTTAGGATACCTCATCTCCAAACACAGAGCAGTGACATGGAAAACAAGATGTAAAAAAAACATGTTCCATCTTTTCATGAAATACTTTCCATTCTGGCTTGTTTAGGAGTTTATTTCAAGAATTGTAAGTATGTTTGAGGAATTTTGTGGACCTCCTTACAACAAAATCCAATCCTAACAGTAGAGTGCTCGGAAATACCAGGAGAGTGTAGGAGGTGACTTTAGTATCTTCTCTCTTGCTTTTTCAACCACTGTGAGTTTAGGAAACATTGCACTGACAAACATTAGTGTAATGTTTGTTTCGAAGCATTTCTCAATTTCTCCTCATCAACTGTGTCCCAACAGTACAGGTTACAGTAAATGTAGTCGGTCACAGGTTTAGTTTCACTTCTGCTTCCTCATGAATTCATGCAAAACCAAAAGGCGTCAATCCAGGACAAACTGTATCGGGGTGTGTAGCTTGTTTGCTGTCGCAATGGTGTTCGATCTTTGTTGGTTTCAGGTTCTCCTTTGTGGCTCTAATGAGTAAAAACATTTCTGGTTTTCAAAGAAAATCTCTACTAGGTTGTGGTTTCTAAACCAGCTCACTGTTTTACACAAGCTGCTTTTCCTTAGACTGCAGAGTAAAACAAAGTCACGGCTGGTCAATTTAGCAGGGCAGGTCCTCTGGTGAAAGTCATGCGACAACGTCACATGTCTCCATGGCAGCAACGACGCGCTCTGACGTAACATGTTATTGTTGATGTCGTCACTCTCTTCTCTCTCAGACTTTGACTCCGTTGTCGTTGGATCTGCAGCGAGGATGCCTGTGATACCGGTTGTGCCTGAGAACCACAGTCACCTCCTGGCAGAGTTCGACTGCCTGGATCCGCTCCTCTCTGCTCTGCGTTTTGACTCAGGCAGGCTTAAGGTAGAATCAGCCATCAAATCACATCTAACGAATCGTTCCAGTTGAAGACTTTATAGTAATTATTTGCCATTCTACAATATTTTTGAGTAATGCAGTGATGCTTAATAAATTTAAGTGTTACTGAAAGGCTCATTTATGTCAGTAACTCAATTTATGTTATGGTTACTGAAACACAGATTAATTGCATACAAAATTAAAATGGTTAATTATGATGATTTTTCTGCTTATAGTTAGTTAAAAAAAACATAATTTTTTTTATTAGAATATTTACATGAGACTGATAAATGACTGTATATGTTTTTCAAATCTACCTCTACAGTTGAATAAATGTTCAGGCATCAGTGATTCAGTCCTATTAATGCAAATCATTTAAAATAGGAAATACATGCAATATATTGGTGACAATATGTTACGATACCTAAATTATTAAAAAGCCTATCTAACTAGTGAATAAAAGTCAATATTTCCATCTCAACAACAAGGTTTTATTGAAGGTGTTTCTTCTGGTTGTAGTTGCTGCTAGCAATTGGAAGAAGTTCGAGTTGCTTAATAACTTGACCACTTGCTCGTGTCTGGGGCAAAAAATATTTTCACCAAATATGTTAATAGAGACCCTTACTGGTTTAGTTCAGATTATTCCAGTGCAGGGTATGAAATAATATATTTGCGATTATATTGTGCATCCGTACTGTGAGAATGTCTGGGGTTGACTCGTTTTATTGTGGCTTTGTTGCCTTTCAGTGTACCTGTCTGGCGGTGTCCAGAAAGTGGCTCGCATTGGGAACGTCAGCAGGAGGGTTGCACCTCATCCAGAAGGAGGGCTGGAAACAAAGGCTCATTCTGACTCACAAGGTAGATGTTTGAGGTTTTTGTCATGTCAGCTGCATATTAAGTGAACTGTTACAATGTTTGGACACAGATTATAGCTATCATCAAAATATGAAAATTGGACTGACCTTTTTTCATACTTTCTAACATTACAATCACAAACTGTATTTTATGTGATGGACCAGCGCATAGTATGGAATAATTCTGATGTGGAGAGAGAATTTATAAAATATATATATATATAATCTGGTAAGTTAACCATTTACTATTCAGCCTCCTTCTCTCTGATGCAATCCAACACAGTTTTCTTTTGTGTTACTCAGTTTCACTAAAAATCCAATCCAGCAGTAGATTTGACGACACTAGTTGTTTAAGACACCATAATTATGTTTTATGAGGTAAAGAGGTGGTAAAGTTATTAACTACAAGCAAGAAGATGTTTCATTGCCAAAGTAGCAAATGTCAACAAGAAACAACTTTTTAAGTGAAACCTTGTTACTGAGACAGAAACGGGAGAATTTAAAAAAAAAAAAAAATTCTCCAGTTGTTATTTGTTATCAGGGGTTTATGTTTGCTGTCAACCCAGTGCAGAAAGACATAAGCCAGTTTAATTTCTTGTTAGTCTGTTTATCACAAGACATTCATCAACATTATCAGGTGTTGCATCTTTCTCTGTTATCGTTCAGCCTCACCCCAAACCTTCCAAAGTCCATTGTTCCACAGGAACACGGTAAACATATGATAGAAGGTGATCTGGGCAGATGAAGGCAATTATAAACTGTTTTTACTTAAATCCAAAATACCAGGTAAAACGTTAAACTAACACTACACAGAGAGTACATCATTCCCACAGTGAAAGATGGTGGGGGCAGCATCATGTTATGGGAATACTTTATGTTCAGCGGCGATGGAAAAGCTGATTATGGTTGACGAGCAAATGGATGAAGATAAATATGGGGAAATTCTGGAAGAAAACCTGTTGGCGTCTGTAAAAGAATTGCAACGGGGGAGAAGTTACAGCTTCACACCGGACAGCAACTCGAATCATAACCAGAGATAAAATATTATCAATGTGGTTGTATTTAAATTACGCTAAAAAAAAAAAAAAACAATTATGAAAACCATGCATCGTCTACCTTCCACTTTGCAATTATACACTCCTTTGTGTTTGTACAAATAAAACGTATTTGAGTTCATGGTTAAAGATCAAGCCCAACATTAAGCCACTGGACAGAGGAGCGTTGTATCTATATTTAACCTGGTATGACCTTCCTCTATCTCAGGAGGGATCTATCACACAAGTGGCATGTTGTCCTCATGATGAAGATTTTATTGCAGTTGCAACAAGGTCAGTCCTTTTTCCTGAAACTGACATGTTTGTCATTGAGTGAAATTATTTTTTTTTTATTCTTACATTGCCTGTTCTCTGTATTCTCATTGGCTGTCGTCCAGTCAGGGTCTGGTGGTGGTGTGGGAGCTGCAGCTGGAGCGGCGAGGTCGTCCGGAGCGCGTCAGCGTGTCGTCGGAGCACAGAGGACACAACATCACCGCCCTCTGCTGGGATACAAGCACACTTAGGGTTTTTGTTGGGGACTCTGTAGGCAAGGTGTCGTGTCTGCGGGCGGGATCATCTAAACTGGGCAAGGTACTGACAAGGATGATGTTTTTCTTCTACAAAAGAAACCAAATAAAAAGCTGGTATTCATACAATTATAAATCTTCTTCAACTGCTTGGTAGATGCATTTATTATCTTTCTATACTTGTTTTATTGTGATTATTTTCTTGAGCCCAGCAATCTGAACCAGTGTTGCTCCTACTTTCTGTGATTTTTGCCATTTCCATTTACTTTATTGTAGACTTGTCAAATGTGTGCCCAGTCCAATTATTTCATGTTCTTTCTTTCCTCTAGGGGTCAGCATTTGTTATCTTTCCCATCCAAACTGTTACTACTGTTGACTCCAGAGTGGTTCAGCTTGGATATCAAGATGGGCGCCTCCTAGTGTCTTCTCTCAGCCGCTGCTACCTCTGTGACACAGAGAAGTGAGTAGCTTTGAGCTTTTCTCTGTCTTGGGAATCTTTCCTGAGTGCAAAAACTGTCATTTCACAAAGATATTGATAGTGTCTGAAAATTAGACAAAACACAAACTGCATCTTTTGCTGTGTAGAGCATTGTAGCGCTTGATTTGCTTGGTTTTACAAAGAATTTTCCATTTATTGTTTTGACATTTGCCTTTTTTAAGTTAATTGGAAACTTTGGTGATCTTTTCTCCTAGTTGTAAAGTATCAAATGTAAAGTCTTTCTCTGGTTTATCCTCAGGAAAAATCAGAGAAAGAATGATTTAAATCTTTAAGTAGTATTTGTTTATTTTTTGTCTTCTTGTCCAGCATAAATTAGCAACTTCAGAGGTTTTTCTTTTCTTTTCTTTTTTTTTTTTGCTTGGTTTTCTGCCTGTAGGGAGAAATTCTGGCGTGTTGGGAATAAGGAGCGTGATGGGGAATACGGAGCCTGCTTCTTGCCCCAGAGTAGGGGGTTATTAGTGGGACAGCCCCCGCTGCTGTACTGCGCCCGGCCGGGGTCCCGGATATGGGAGGCTAATTTTAATGGCGAGGTTCTGAGTACTCATCAATTCAAAAAGCTGCTCGCCTGCCCACCACTCCCTTTAATCACTTACAGGTACAATTTATCATAACTTAATGTGTTACAATTAAGGCAGGACTTATAATGTGCATTATCTACCTCTTTCTGCAGAAACGAGCCAAATTACAATCCAGCTCAGAGTAGTCCGCAGTCTCTCGGCTTCCCTAAACTGCTTTATTTTGGGTAAGATCAAAAAGCTTTTTCGAGTGTCGGTTTTTATCTGAGTTGTGTTACTTCCTGGAAACCTGTCTTTGGTGCTTCATGTATCTTTGCAGAGATCAAAATCTGCTTACTTGGACCGATTCGGCCGTTTATATCTTCACACCTCAGAATGGACAGGTCCTACTGTGGACTGAAGTTAAAGGTTTGTGTTTCCCCCCTAAATCGTTGTAGCACCTGACAGGAGGAACTCAGCTGGGAAATTATTGTTTCACTACAAACTTTGTATGCAGTGATGGAATTAAATGTCGTGTTGACATCCATTTTCTCCAACAATGCACTTCCATTTGATCACATAATCATTAGGAATCAAAATTCAGAATAATCCCATAAGTCCTTTTGCAAGAACGGCATGCAAACTTTCCTACGTTTCTGCGTACTTTATATTCCAAATGAATGTGTTTGAATTGAACTTTTCGTTTAGACGTGGCTGACATTGCAGTCCACCGCAACGAGCTGTTCTGCCTCCACGGCAGCGGCCGTCTGTCCCACCTGTCTTTGCTGTCTGCGGAGCGCTGCGTGGAACGCCTGCTGCGTAGAGAGTCCTGGACTCTCGCTGCCACCGTCTGCTGCATGTTCCAGCACACGATCACGACGAGCCGGGTAAGACGTACGGTGAACGACTTCATCTCTGTGTGGAGTGTAAGGAAAGACTACTGTACAGGCTTTCCTGGTTTTAAATATTTATATTCTTGCTATTCTGTGCGACCAAATAATAAGATTACCTAACTGTTAAGCTAAACGGCAAGATTAGAGAATTAATTCTATTCAATTAAGTAAATTTTTTCAGTTTTAAATCACAACAAAATGCAATCCGGCTGCATTTGTGGGAAAACTAAAATGTCCAAATAAGTTTAATTCACCAGGTGCCGTTCGAGGTGTGATTTAAAGAATCTGTCTTATTCAATTCAGGCCAGGAAGTCCATTCCCATCGATCGGCTGGAACACCTGAAGTCTCAGCTCAGCTCCAGCGCGCAGACAGAGCTGATCAACCAGCTGGAGGAAGTGATCCTGAAGATGGAGCCGCTGGATTCTGCATCCAGCAGCCGCAGGAGCAGCATCTCTTCACACGTGAGAACAAATCTGGTTTAAGAGTCCTGCTCATGACAGAAACGCGCTTCTTTTTAATTTTATGATTATGATTTTTCTTGGCTTATTTACAGTGGATGCTCTTTAGCTAACAAGTGAAAAAAGTCTTTCGTTCTAGACCGTTTTGCATCAACTACTAAAATTATACTTGAAAGTTTGATTGCGTCATATTTTTGCAACTAGAAACCAACTGTCTAATCTGTCATCATCCAGGAGAGTTTTAACGTCCTGGACTGTGGGATCTACCGCGTGATCAGCCGCAGAGGAAGCCAGTCGGACGAGGAGACCAGCTCCCTCATGAATCAGTCTGTGTCAGAGGAGGAGCGACTGAAAGAGTTCAGCTTTGTCCAGGAGGAAGACCAGGTGGATCATGGTAAGAATTTCAGCCGTTACATCCAGTCGCAGTCAGTGTTATAAGGTATTGGCATTCTCATCTGCTTTAGATTGTTCAAATTTAACATTTTGGCATAGAATCAGGTTCTTGTTGCATATTTTTATCTTAATTCTGTCTTAATTAGAGCATGAGAGGAAAAATCTCTCCACCTGAATATAGTCAAAATTAATATAACTAGCGAGATCAGGAAACTTTGAATGTGTCTTAAAGATCATTTTCTCTAAAAAAAAAAAAAAAGTTAAAGTCATGTATAAAAACTAAACATGGTATCCTGTTTACACTTTGTCTTGTTTCTTTATTTACTTTTCTCTTTTTATGTCGCCTCTCTATATAATTGTGATTTGGGTGAATGCCTGAAGCAGGAGGAAACCTCTTTTCTGCTTCTGATTATAAGCGTTAACAAAGAGTGAAGTTATTTTCAGTTTAACACCGTCACACAAAATAACACCAAAACCTTTTTGCTAAATCAGAAATTGGAATTTGAATGAATGACTGATAATAACTTGACTCTTACTTTTTGCAAATCTTTTTTCCTTTGCTGTTGCGCCTCCTGAGTTTGTTGTAAATAAAGCTGAGTAATCATGAAAGGGCCTCATTTCTGCTGAGTTGTTGACATAAAATATCTCATCTGTTCCATTGCATCTCACATTTTTGTCGCTTTTTTTTTTTTCTGCGGTATTTGATTTCCAATCTTGTCTACAATCTTCCTCCGCTTGCATTGTTGCCCACTGCCTCTCATCATTCCCCTCCAGCACCTCCATCCATCTGTGTTTTTCCTCCCACTCCTGCCCCCATCTTCACTCAGATCCACAGAGCGGAGAGCGGCTGGAGGCCGATCGACCTGACCAAGGCCTGCAGTTCCACCTCCCACTTTCATTCCGCACCAAACCCCCCCGCATAGCTTTGCAGGCCGTTAAAGACAGGTGAATGAAAACCAACAGAACGCTTGAGCTATACATATGTGGTTTATAATACAGATATACCAGTTTATAATATTGTTTTTATCATAAAAAGAAATGAAACTACAGAGCAGCTGTGCTTTGGACGCCCTACTTCCTCATTCCACTGAAAACAAAAATCTGTTGTTTTTTTTTTTTTGCCTCCACAGATGTACATTTGTTGACACATTTGTCAAATTTTCAGTCTGAGCATCCCACATTCATTCTTCATATGAAACAGTCGGATCACAGTTCTGCTTCTTGTCTGTTTAACTACTGAACAATGTGAGTTTATTTTTTTTTTTCATTCCCTATTTCTTTTCATTAGCGTTTCTAGTTTTGTCAAGAAGACGACGGAGAAGATCAACACCCTCCAGATGAACTCTGAACTCCGACATCGGCCTGAATTTAAAGAGGGCGCACAGCCCGACACGTTAGCCGGCACAGCATCGTACTCAGACGAAATGGAGAGCGAGTAAGTAGAGATCTTTAAAATATCACCTAATCCTCTGTGCTTAACTACAGTTTTTCTAACGTGTTCAAACACCTTAATTTTTTTTTTATGTTGTTTTAGGCGCTTCAGTGTATTTTATTGGGATTTTATGTAATAAACAAACACAGCTGATGATGCCAAGTGGAACTTCTGATATACAGTCAGAATGGTTTGAAAATAAATGAGCTTACTTGTACTATATCAACCTGCAGATATGTATAAGAAAAAAAACATGGGGTTTACATGACAGCATATGTACATATTGTTTCTTTATCTTGTATTTTTTTTCCTCTAAAGTTTACAGTATATATTTGTATTTAACATCTTATGTGACACAGTCTGAGCAAGTAAATTTGATTCTGATATTTGTTTTCAGAGTTTATAATGAAATGTCAAACGCAGAGGCTGATATGGATGAACTTCGTTCAGCAACAGAGCAAGCTGTGTAAGTACTACACCACATTTACCATGTTATTGGGTTTTTTATGTTATTGTTGCTAATAGCACCTCTTCTTTGACTAATTATTATGTTTTCCATCCATCAGCTCACAGATACAAGATCCTTTGGTGCTCCTGGATCCAGTCTGCCTTAAAGAAGCTCTGATGGAGTGGCTCCCTGTGTTGGAGCGAATCCTGGGCCCCGCTGCTCTCCTGACGGCTTCTGTAACCAATTCCAATCTGGATGGATCTGGAGAAGAGAAATGGGACAGGGAATATCTGAGCCCATGCACAGAGCAACAAAGAGAACCATCAGAAAGTGTTGCAGAGGAGGCAGAGCTGGGAGAAAAAGAAGTCCTCTGTGAGAAACAGCCGACGGTCGACATGACTGAAAATGCCTCTTCCCTGGAGAATCATCCGGAGCCCATCCGAGTGGCGTCTCCTACGCCTTTACCATCAGATCTGGAAGCTAATCTCAGCGAGCTGGCCACTCTTTACACAGAGCTCAGCTGCTTCAGGCACCAGCAGGAGGTGCTGGAAAGCGCAACTTTCCTGCGTCGCTACTTCTTCCTTCTGGACCAGGAGCGAGTGAGAAGAATGTGCCTTCTTTGTTATCAGCAGCAGCCCGAGATGATGAGCTCATTCTCTGAGGCCATGCTAGGTTAGAAGCTTGTCTTTAAAAATGACAAACATACATGTAAAAAAAAAAAACCCCAGCAGTTTTAGTATTTAAAACAATCAATTAATGTTACACAACATTGTTTTTGTTTCACCTAGCGCTCACTCAGTCCAGTAAGGTGGTTGAAATTATTCAGAGAGGAGATTTGCTGAAATCTCTGCGAAGCCTCAGAGAGCTGCAGCCTTGGCGTGCGCCGCACCTCCTCGCTCACTTCCACAGGTACGAATGTGTGATTTTAAAGTATTAACGTATCTAACATACAAGGTGTCCGTTCATTGTTAAAAAAGTACGTGTGTAAAATTAACAACTTAAAATGTCTTTAAATTATTATTATGTTAATCAGATGGCTTAAATGTTATTGTCACATGACTAATATCGTATACTTTATATTGGGGGATTTTGTCACTCAGACCTTTTTTTGTCAGGCAAATGTTTGACATCATTATGTTCTGTGACTCGAGGTGGTTGATGCTACTGCTAACTAGCTGCTAATATACACTTGCTTGCTATCTAGCTACCTTTTTGGTATCTGCTATGAGTAAGTTCAGTTTTATCGCCAGTTGATTGGATGATGATGCGTTTTGTGCAAAAAAAAAAAAAAAAAAAAACAACAAAACAAACTTTAAGCTTTGCACTCTGGTGGTTAAGGCTGTAGACAGCCATTGTATGTGAAGCACAAAGCTGCTGCCAAGAGCCACAAACCCCAGAAGGTTTTAGTTTCACTGTTTTTGCTTTTCTTGATTGTAATGCAGTCGGACCACCCAACCATCCCCATATTTATAGTTTTATTGGTCTTAAATTTCATTCAAGGTTGCATTGAAAAGATCTTTAAAAGTCTTAAATTTGACTTGCTGAAACCTTCAGATGCCCTGATATATTTACTGACTTGCTGATGTTGTTTTTGTTTTTTTTTAAACAAGACGATGTGTTTTAGACATTGTTGAAAAACTGTTTTGTAGGTGGTTAATCCCTTGCAGCAGTAATGTTGGACCTTATTATACATAAAATTTTCTCTTATATTCCAGGCTATACGAGAAGCATGGTGAGGCAGCTGTACGCTCGTTTTCCCAGTTCTATCCCATTATAACTCCTGCTGACGTGGAGACGGTGGCTCAGCGAAGCCACTTCCTGGCGTACCTGGATAATCTTGTACATTCAAGAGCTGAGGAGCACAGGTGCGTTTTATATCTTTGTGGGGGTTTTTTTGTAGATTAACATGGATACTTTGCTGAGTGAATCTATATTTCAGCAAGTTTTTTCTGTTAGGTTGTCATTTCTTCAGTCGCTCCTTGAACCTGAATCGCTGAGACAGGATTGGCTGGAGCTGGCCCTGACTCACGATGCCCCTCAACACGCCGATACCCTGACCTCTGATGGAAGGCCCAGGTATTACACTTTCACGTGTTCAATCATCGGAAACAGAATTTTGAGACACTGACAGAAATCGACTGGTGTCCAAAATTAGATGATGTCCAGCTTGATTAACCTGGGTGGGACACAGTAACACTCTTTGGTTGTGAACTGTGTGATTGAGTGAAGAACATCTAATTTTAGCAATTGTCAGTTTCAGTCATGTTTAGAGTAAAGACAAAAGCACAGGAATGTGAGAAGATGAAAAGTGTGTTTCCTGCTGCAGGTGGCGCTCACACTGTTTCACCTGGGGCTACGGACGTTTCTTGTCTTTGCTCATTCGACTTCCTGCAGACATTTCATCTAAAGAGAAGATGAATGAGATGTGCCGCAGTCACGGGTATTTCTGATTTTTTTATTTTTATTTTTTCCACCAAAGAAAAACTGTCTAGTCTTCATGATGTTGGCGGTATGCCACAACATGACATGTCCATGCTTGTGCAGGTACTGGACGGGTTACCTCTACCTCTGCAAAGAGCTGCAGCATCGCACTGAAGCATTTTCCACCATCTGTGAGCTGGATGACCTCAGCCTCCTGGAGGATCCTGATGGTAAAACTAATCTCTGCGTTTGACGAGTACCTCTAAAAATGAACTAATATTGATTTTCACATGTATGTAATTTGGCAGTTTGTAGACAAAAACTGCTTTGATTGAATTGATAAAATATTGTTTTAAGCATTCAACTGGTTTTTGAAGGTCTGCTTTAAGCGGCCCTCTAGAAGAAAGAGGGCCACTTAAAAAGCTGCAGTGGGCCAGATTTGGCCCCCGAACCTTAAGTTTGACACATGTGCCTCTGATCATTCCACACGTTTTCAGGTGTTGAACCTCAGAACCTGGACGAGTGGAAGCTGCTGATCCAGCTCTCTCAGCAGTATTGCCGTGTGGCAGACCCACCGCCGGCCACAGATGTCAACGGGAGCAGCTGGTCCAACGGCGCCACGGACTGCGAAGGACGGATCAGCCCGGAGAGTCTGACCCTCCTGCTGGCTCGGACTCTGGGGCCCGACCGAGCCCTGGAGCTGCTGCGTGAATGTGGAGTGCAGGTGGTCCTTTCAGCCCACTCCAAGCTGGTGTGTGACCTGCTGAGAGTCGCAGAGAGGAGGCAGAGGTGGGTCAGACTGTCAATGAAACAATGTAGAAAAAAAAAAAGAATTTTTTCTATTAGATATACAGAAATAGTCTAGTAAACAACATCCTACTTTGATCCATCTGTTTTTTTTTTCCTTGTTTGGTTGAAGCTAGGAGTAGATTTAAATTATTAACTTTAAGATAAGATAATTCTTTACTAGTCCTGCAAGTGGGAATTTTAAGTTTGTTTTTTTTTAAAGATATTTTATCATTTTAAGACATTACATGCAGGTTTTGTGTTGTGATTAGAAGCTAAAACACATTTGAAGTATCTGCAGTAACAGATTGGAGTCTTAAAAGGATCTTTTCAGAGTCAAATATGTTTTGTCTTGTTTATGATTTTCAGGGCGATGATTCAGACCATGCTGGAGCGTTGTGATCGGTTCCTCTGGTCTCAGCATGCCTAAAACCTGATTGGTGCATCAATCCCTAACTTAACACCTCTGTGATTTCTGTCTACACAAAAAAAAGATACTAATGCTTTAGTTACAAGTGTTGCCTTTTTAACGCCATGCCATTGACTATCAGTATTCATGCATTACTTTGCATCGTTTCCTGTCTAATATTTCAGACTGTTTTTGCATGCTTGCACATTTATCTGTATTAAAGGCCAAAGAAATTGTCTTGCTCCTTTTGAAAAAATATACTTGAATTAATTAAACGATTGTGTTAAAAGCAGTTTTTATTAGTTGAATAAAGTTGACTGTAAAAACGGTTTCGCTTTGTTTGTTTTAGAGATTGAATGCTTTTAGTGAAAATGATTGTGATCAAAGTGTTTTTGCTTGCATGTATTAAAGCTGCAGCTGCAGAAAACGTTCTTGCCCCCATAAAAAAAATGTTTGTTGCAAAAAGGGAAAATGAACAAAGTGAGCAGAATATCAAATATTACTTCTCTGGCTGTATTTTATTAATTTAAAAGCAGCTTGTTTCTCCACTCCCAACATCAGAGGACAAGTAATGTGGGTCAAATGCGATCAAATTAATAACAGAGTAATGAAATGAGGTCAGTGACCCATTTGATGCTATCACACACCTGGAGGATCAAAGGGGTGAGTTTTTCACCACATCACATTTGACTTTTAAAGGCTCCAAATGGGAGAAGTCGCTGAGTGAAGACTCCCACTGTAATTAACTGATTATCGTTATGGATTTTCCCTCCTGTTTTTTTAATGTCAAGTTTAGCTTCATTATTTCCCAGAATCCCTGCCTCCCTCGTCTTCCCGTCTTCGTTGGCACAGGAATGATGAGATTAACTCTAGGCACGACACAAACACGACTGTACTAAACATACAGAGACTTTCAAAGGTATGCTCTGACATTATGCAACAGTTCATCTTATTCATTTATTTATTGGGAGTTTTTGTGATAAACGTGCAGAGGAAAGAAAAGCTTGCATAGTTTTCAAATGTGCATTTGTGTTTAGTCTGATACGTCTATGTAAAGTTGTGGTGACTTGAGGTTTGTTAGAATTTTATTAGTGAACAAACATGAATAACTAAGAAACAGCAGATGGAGAGAGGAAGTTGTGGAGAAGTTTAAAGCAGGACTAGGTTCTTAAAATATCTCAAGCTTTGCAAATGTCATGTTTAATACTGACTACTGATGTGCAAGATGCATCACTGGTCACTGTAAAAGAATCCATCTCTAAAACACAGGAGACAGTGGATGAGCTAGAGGAGAAAGAGCCATTAACATGTAAGGACAAGAACAAAACAATACAATGTCTAACTTTGTCTGAACCACACAACATCCAGGTGAGGTCTTCTGATTGTCAGAGACCTCAGAAGGTAGCTGAGGTCTCTGACGATCAAACGACAGAAACTGTAGGCTACAAAAATCAAAGTTACGACAACTCTCAATCCCCATCCCTTCACTTTACACTTATCAAACACAACCACAAAATTTACAACATGTACACTTTCTGCTTCAAAAACTGGAAAACCAAAGCATCCCCAATCCCACCAAAATACATTGAAGTAGTTGGCTGTAAAGTAATCTGGAAAAGCTCTGGGGTTGTTCAGGCACTTTGTCAGTGAAACACTGTTTTTCTCTAAATTTAATTAAACCGTAAAACCTCTGGCTCTGGCCTCGGTGTTGCTCTCTGAATTGTTATGAGGGAACTGTACAGTTCAGGAATTTATTGGAATTGTTGGTTTGACAGAAGGTTTTCATCGTGGGCCAGAAGACAGATTTGAAAGGTTTTTGGGTGGAGGTGGGGAGCCCGGCGTTTGATGTTTCCTGGCTGTCACCAGAGGCAGCGATAAGGGGATTCTGCACATACCTGTTATCTCCGCTGCCTGTGTGTCCGCGACACTATAACACCCGATGCCTCTGAGGACGAGTACGAGTGAGGTCTGCTGTGATCACAACTCATTTTCCAAGCATTGTTGAGATTTGACGACTTACAGAATGCCCATAGTGAGTTTCTCTCTTTACTGCTTTTTATCCAACAGCCTCATGCAGTTTGCTTGAATCAGCCACATGTCTCAATTTCAGATGTCAGCATCTCTAATGGGACTTGCTCTTGTCCTGGTCGCCTTTCTGGAGCACACTGTGATGAGCACAGCATTTGGCAACAGCTCAGGTAGGAGTTTTAGTTGATTATTTCTAGAAAGAGCCACGCTGACTGTACCTTTGTTCTCAGAAACTGCATATTTGGGTTCACCGTACGTCCGTCGGGCTCTTCAGAGAGCCATTGAGCTGACTGATGCTGCTTATGTCCACACGTCTGAGAGGTAAGACCTCTTGATTATGGGTTAAGATAAATCTGAAAGAGTCTCATTGGGAAAAAATCACATTTTCAGGGTGAAGAAGTCTTTTTCTGAAGGTGTCCTGAAACCCAGTGACCTGCTGGCCCAGTTCAAACAGATTGAAGCCAGAACCCAGACTCACATTCGAGCTGCTGAGCTGCTGGACAACACGGTGGAGCTGATCCGAGAGATGGTCTACACCAACACCATGATGCAGCCCAAGCCGTATGGTACCAAACACATTTCTGAACCTGCAGCTCAGTAAATGCATCTACTGTTTAAACAGTTGCACATTTTATTGAAACTCAAATCTAAATGGAGGTTCAGGGCAATTTTAGCTTTTATAAAATGCTGTTTGTATTTATTTCTTAGAGCTTTTGAGTGAAGGAGACGTGGAAAATCTGCTGCAGATGACGGGCTGCTCCGCTGAGCTGCACAGCCTCAGCTGTCAGACAGACTGCATGTCTGAGCGCTACAGGTCCATCACAGGCGAATGCAACAACAGGTGAGAGTGAAGCCACCGATATGCAAAACCATCCATAATCATTAAACCTTTTATTTACGTTTTAACTTGTTAAAACCACAGACTTCGAGATAGTTTAGTTGGATTTTATGTGATAACATTTACACAGAGTAGCGCATGACTGAAGTGGAAGAAAAAAATATGCATTCTTTTCAAAATGTTTTACAGATAAAACATTTAGCACATTTAAAGATTTAGATTTATTATTATTATTATTATTATTATTTCTCTTTGCAAAGCAGCTCAATCTAAGCCCAACACATTAATATCTAAAAGTGAATTATTGCAGTTCAGGCTGTTTATTAGCGCAGATGCGCCTCTGCCCCAGACTCTAACGGGTTTTATTGCAGTATTGCCCTGTATTTAGCTTCATCCATGTTTCCATTGACCAGCTTTCCTGTCAGTGCTGAAGAAAAAACATCTCCACAGCATGATACTGTCACCACTTTGTAGATCAAATGTTTTGAGTGAGATTCTCCCACCTGAGCTGTGGCTCTGCAGCTTTTCCAGCCTTCTTGGTTGCATCTGAATTGTCCTTTTGCTCAGTTTCAGTAAGTGATTTGTCTTGGCATATTTGCAGTTGTGCCATCCTCTTTCTATTTCCGGATGATGAATTTAGCAGTACTTTTACGCTGGTCTGTTATATAAAATCCAAATAAATTATGTCTGTTGTGTTTCCCGTTCAGACAACATCCGAGATGGGGCGCTGCAAACATCCCATATTCCCGCTGGCTGGCTCCAGAATATGAGGATGTGTGGGGGACGCCCAGAGGCTGGGACCCTGAACACACCTACCATAATGCCAGCCTGCCTCCTGTAAGGGCCCCGCTGCAGCTCACGCTCTCCCCCCCCCATCTGTTTGCCTCCAACTCCATCAATGTCCATCTTTTTTTTAATCATCCAGGTGAGGCTCGTGTCGCAGGAAGTGCTGTTTACTCACAATGATAAAATCTCTGTGGACTCCACTCTGTCCCACCTGCTGGTGGACTGGGGTCAGTGGATAGACCACGACCTGGTGCTGACCCCTCAGAGCCCCAGCACATCCGTCTTCAAGACGGGCGCCGACTGCGCCCGCAGCTGCAGCCGGGACTCGCCCTGCTTCCCCATTCAGGTGCACTTCACTCCCTGCTCTCGTTTGTTTCACAAATTCTAATATGATGCGTTATGTGACGTTTTAGAGTACGATCACTAAACGTTTTGAAATTACGCCTGCTCTGCTTTTGTGCAACAAGGAACTATTTATCGCTCGGTGTGAAGTAACTCCTGAGAGAACTGGCTTAGGAAAAGGAAACCTATTCCTCTTTTTAAGCTGTAAAGTTCTCCATAAATCATTGGACTCTTTTGCTGTACAATCATTTATAGATGCCTTAAACAAGGACATGTTCACATCCCTTAAACGTTTTTGCTATGTATTATTTTACACCTGGTTTTAAGTTCTAGCCGAGGCGTCTGCACAAACTAAGGAGCTGTTTTTGCACTCAGTCCAACTAAATGAAACTCCGTCAACGTTGCATAATCTTTTGTGAAAAGAGAAGTTAAAACATTTTAATGAATGTCTGCTGTAGGAAATCAGTGATCATCTTTAACGAACCACCATTTTTACAAAAATGTTTTCAAAAAGAGGATTGATAGACTTTCTTCATGGAATTCTGATGTTTGTGGAAAAAGATTTAAATAGCAAAAGTACATAGTTTCCCATGTAATCATAAAAAGTATTACTGAGACTTGTGCTGTTGTGGAAATTTAATGCTGGATTTATTACATGGATTTATTACATACGAAAAACAAAAAGAAAACTGCTAAAATCTGCATTTGTTATATATATTTTTTTTAATTTGTTTGTTCTGCACTTTTTATTTAGCAAAAATTATTATGAGCCAATGTGGAAGATCCAAAGAGCCAACACAAAAGTAGAGCATTACTCCTAAGTGGAAGTTATGCTCCACTTAGGAGTAATGCTTTCAGCCTCCTTTACTCTGATACCCCTAAACAAAATCCAGTGCCACCAGAAGTCACCGGAAGATTACACAACGTGTTGTTGTGTAATCCTGTTGTTGTGCAAACACCTCAGAGGTTTGTTGCAGACCAAGAAGCAAAACGGATTGGTCAGGAGAGTGCAGCTCTGTCCACGACTGTGAAAACAAAACCTTGACAGAACATGAGTTTGTTTGCAAAGAAGAATAGGAGTAAAATCCAGTATCTAGGTGTGTCTGTCAAAATCCCAATGAAATATATAAAAGTTTTTCTGTGGTAAAATGTAAAAAAATACTGCATACTTTGGCAAGGCTGTTTATTTCACACGAGGCAAACACAATTTTTTGTGCATATCAAGTAAACTCATCTAATACTAAGAACAGTTAAAGAGTAAATGGACTTATCACTTTTACAGTTTTCTGCAGTTTCTACTGTTCTACAGTTAGATGGCTATTATATTTATCATGGTTAGAAGTGAATTAACATGGAGCGGATTCCTCTGCAGCATTAAAAGTTAGAATTTCCCTCAGATCCCGCTATCCGATCCTCGCAGCGGCATCCAGAGCTGTATGCCTTTCTTCCGTTCCGCTCCCAGCTGTGATGACGGAGTCCTGCCTCCTCGCCAGCGGGAGCAGCTCAACGCCATCACCTCCTTCGTAGACGCCAGCATGGTGTACGGCAGCTCCCCCGGCTTGGCCTCGGCTCTCAGGAACCACTCATCTCCTCTGGGCTCCATGGCCCTCAACTCCCGGCACTGGGACGAGGAGCTGCCGTACATGCCATTCATGCCCCGGGTGCAGGCTCACCTGGACCCCTGCGGACCCCGTAACTTCTCTGCCGTGGGGGAGTCGAGCAGATCGGCACTCAGGGAGAACACCACTTCATGCTTTCACGCCGGTGAGCAAGTGAATGTTGTGACTTATTCTGCAGACTTGGATGCAGGTAAAACTTTTAAATATATATATTTTCCAGGGGATTCAAGAGTCAATGAACATCTGGGACTGATTGTGCTGCACACACTCTTTCTGAGAGAGCACAACCGGCTGGTGAAGGAGCTGCACCAGCTCAACCCTCACTGGAGTCCGGAGACCCTCTATCAGGAGGCCAGGAAGATAATCGGAGCCATCCACCAGGTGTCTGCAGCAGGTCCACCAGGTGTCTGCAGCAGGTCCACCTGGTGTCTGCAGCAGGTCCACCAGGTGTCTGCAGCAGGTCCACCAGGTGTCTGCAGCAGGTCCACCAGGCGTCTGCAGCAGGTCCACCTGGACTGGGCGTCTGCACACTTCACATCCAAACATTCAGTTCAGCTACACAGAACTCAGAGTCATAAATGTTACACAGCCATAAAAACTGTTAGGATCATATCATATCTTTAATCCAGACACATACGGTGTCTGGATAATAAAAATATATTAAAAAATAAGATAAAAACAATAAACAAGGCAATATTGTTCACTGAGTCGCAAATAAATGATGCCAATCATATTTAAAAGATCAATTTCAAAATGTCAAATTACAAAGTCACATTTTTTAAAGTTATGTTTAATATATAATTTATACAACATTAACAACTGAAGGCAACATAGTTACTGTATTGTGCTGTAAATTGGCGCCAAGTGCCTGGAAAAATACACAATGCTCTTCTTTTAAACCTGGTTCATCCACATCCGAATCGCTCCAAGCCGGTTTCCCATTTCCTTTTCCCAGATCCTAACCTGGGAGCACTACCTGCCTCGGGTGCTTGGTGAGAGCGCCACATCCCAGCTGATGCCCCCCTACCAGAGCTACGATCCAGACGTTGACCCAAGCATCGCCAACACGTTTGCTACGGCGGCGTTCCGTTTTGCTCACGTCACCGTTCAGCCAGTAGTGACGCGTCTGGGTCCAGGTTACACCTTTAACCCCGAGTATCCCCCTCTGCCTCTGCATCACTCTCTGTTCGCTTCGTGGAGGGTCGTACAGGAAGGTAACCAAGGTCCTTTCTGAAACCATGTTAGTTAAGTTTTAGTGTTTGTATTTCATTCTCTCCTGTGGTTATTGTTTTAGGTGGCATCGACCCAGTGCTGCGAGGCATGCTGCTGTCTCCCGCCAAGCTGCAGACTGCAGGTCAGATGATGGTGGAGGAGCTCACAGAAAGGCTGTTTCAGGCACAGGGGGGGATGCCTCTGGACCTCGGGGCCCTGAACCTGCAGAGGGGCCGGGACCACGGCCTGCCCGGTAACCACCTCACCTCACAGACACAGAGCGTGGCTTCTTTATCGCATTACTTTGAGACCAAAATCAAGCAATCAAAAAGTTTAGTCAACATTTAAACTGCTAAGTAAGGAGGGAAACTATTTCCCCACTTGGAAATATGCACAATATTATCGGCATGTATCGGCCGATGTAAGCTGTAAAATTTAATATCAGACGTTGGCCATTCTGTCAAAATAACTCATCGATATAAAAGGCGTTGTTTTCATATGACAAACCAGTAAAAATGATGCCTGCAGCACAACTTCAAATTTACACTTTTTAAGCATTGTCATTGTCTTAGAAAGAGCAAACGTCATGAATAAATTTGAGATCAAGCAATGCAAGTTGAAAGTGTTACATCATTTTCATCCTTCTTTTTAGCATTTGCATTTGGTAGCAGGCTAAATTGACAAAGATAATGTAGTATTTTAATTCCACAGTAGATAAAACCATATGTTTCCAATAAGTAGGTATAGGGAAACAAATATCGGTATTGTAGTTTATCGGTCAAATGGGTTTTAGTAATTCAGCAAATTGGATATCGACCAAAAATCCAAAATCCTGCATAGGTATTCACAAGTCTCTGTTTTGTGTTTGAAATGTATTCTTCTCATCTTATGCTCTTCTCATCCATCAGGGTACGGCGCATGGCGCCAGTTCTGTAACCTCTCTGTTCCCAACACGATGTCAGATCTGGCCGAAATTTTGGGGAACTTCACTTTGGCTCGTAAATTTGAGCTTTTATACGGAACCCCGCATAACATCGACGTGTGGGTCGGGGCCATATCTGAGCCGGCTCTGCCCGGAGGACGAGTGGGACCGCTCCTGTCCTGCCTCCTGACCAGACAGTTCAGAGCACTGAGAGACGGCGACAGGTCTGAGTCAAAAGAGCCTTAGAGTGATTATACAGAGAAGTGGAGAGTTTGATCTGTTTTTCTCCATCCAGGTTCTGGTGGGAGAGAAATGGAGTTTTCACCAGAACCCAGAGGAGACACCTGCACAACGTCTCACTGTCCCGCATCATTTGCGACAACAGCCACATCAGCCGCGTCCCTGTGGACCCGTTTTCACGCACCGAGAGCCCTGAAGACATGCTGGCCTGTTCCCACCCGCTCATCCCCCATCTCGACCTCGGCCCCTGGAAAGAGCCTGACACGGGTGAGGAAGTGGGGAAAAGAAAAGAAAATCTGTATTTTTATGTTTATAAAACTCTTGTCTCCTCCAGATTCCATTTGCGGCCCGATACCCAGGATTCACTCTGGCTACTCTCTGCTCTGCAACTCCACGATCCTTTATCAGTGTCAGGTTGGATTCAGGCTGCTGGGCTCTGCATCCATCAGCTGTGACGCAGAGAGCCAGAAGTGGAGCTCCCCGCCTCCAACGTGTCGAGGTAGAAGAAACATTTCTGCAAATGGTTCACATAACCCAACAAGAATGTTTGTGAGGCCGCTTTAACAAAGCTGATGCTTTCCTCAAAACCCTGCTGTGTCTAATTCTGTCGTTAGATTACACCCTCAGATGGAGGATTGAAGTACGACAGGCAGCATGTGCCAGTTTTATTTTTAAGAGGCAGAATTTTATGTACCGTATTTTCCGCACTATAAGGCGGACCTAAAAACCTTCAATTTCCTCAAAAGCCAGTGCGCCTTATAATCCGGTGCGCCTTATATATGGACCAATATTGAGCCATAACAGATCTAGCAACTACGGTAAGCAGCCGCTGACTTCATTTTCTCCCTTAGAAGAAGAAGCGCGCTATGCATGCTGGGATAATGGTCAGAACGATGGTTTGTTAATAAAGTTTGACTAACCTATCTACCTACAACCGTCTATAATCAGGTCATCTGCAGGTCATTTAGCAGTTCTAAACCAACATGCTGTGCGCGAACAGAGAAGGGTGACCATCCTCTGGCCACGCCCCGGCCCAGTCGCAGCAGGCTCTCCTCACCGACCGGAGTCAGACTGTTTTGTTGACATTCACTCTAGTGCAGCTCCATCTAGTGGATGCATAACGTAACTCCAGCCTCTACTGTAGCGTCTATTCTATGCGCCTTATAATCCGGTGCGCCTTACAGTGTGGAAAATACGGTATACAAAGTCCATTTTTGAAATAGTTACATGGACTAAAATATAAAATAATAACAGTGTTAAAGAGCAAAAAAAAAAGAATATAATTGATTCTTTTACAGAGAAAAGGTAACAATAATCTCATAACTCAGTGCATAAGTTCTTTTTAGTAGATTTTTTTGTTGTTGCTTTATTCAGTTCTTTAAATACCAAAATAACAACTGTACTACATATATAACTTCATTTAGATCTGAATGTATTGAAAAAAGGAATTTTGATTACTATTTTATGTCTAACTGTCTCTGTATAATTTTGGTTTGATACAACGTATTATATATGTTCAAATCTTTCCTTGTAGATATTAATGAGTGTGAGGATCTGATTTCTTCTTGTCCACAACATCTGGAATGCTTTAACACGGCAGGCTCCTTCGTTTGCTCAGGTCAGTTCAGAACAATGAAAACGTGGACGTATTAGGAACGTGTGTCGGTTCTAATCCCAAACCGCTGTGACGCAGAGCGCTCCCCGCTGTCTGCGGTCTCCATCGTGGCTGCAGTGATGGTGGTGATGGTTGGCGCAGCCGGCCTGCTGCTGCTCCTGTTCTGCTATCGAAGGTGAGCTAGCAAATGTTGGAAAAGATCTCATGTAGTTTTTCTCGCAAAGGTTTTCACTTTTTTTTCTTTTTTTTTTTTTACAACAAATTACTAGATCAACACAAGATAGTGAACACATGTGAAGTGGGTGGAAAAAAAAGGATGCATGGTTTTCATTTGAAAGGGGAGGAGTGTATTGAGCTTTACTCTGTTACGCTTGCAGGAATTATAGCAAAATCAACTTCCCTCAGAAATCACCTAATAAAAAACACAATCCACCCTTTTAGCTACATCTCTACATCAACCTGGACACACTTTATTCCTGTTGCGGTACATATTGTGCTGAGGGAAACCATGTTAGAGTCAAATAGAGATGGATGGCGCTGTCAAAAAGGAATCCTGGAAGAAAAACCTGCTAACTTGAAATGTCAAAGTTTAGACTTAAATCCAGATGAGAATTATTTTTCAGAGACGCTCTCCATCAAGTTTTGCCGAACATTTTTTAATTTGCAAAACAGAAGAGAGAAAAATGACTCTCTGAATGTGCAAAGCAGGCAAAACGCCCCCAAACACTTCCAGCTGTAACTGAAGTAAAATGAAGCCTCATATATAAAATGATGAAACCCATTTATTATTTTCCTTCCACTTCACAAGTGCTACTTTGGTCTGTGGCATCAAAGCGTAATAAAATACAGTTTAAAATGTTGTGTACACTTTTGATTTAATGTCAATTAACTTGTTTCTTGCAGATATTTTCCAAAGTCTGAAGAGTTGATCTCTGCTGAATGTAGCCAGGAGAAAAGTTGACCTCTTTTAATTTGTTTTGATATTAATCTGACTACTCTGATGGAAAATTTTTGTCCCATTTATAAATAATGTTTTCACAAAGTGTCTGAACAAGTTGTCGTTTAATTGTAAGCCCCTCCCCACGTGTGATGTCACGTTTTGTCCCCACGTTACGACGGCGTCCATTCATAAAACCCCGGGCCAAACTATTCGTACTCGTCTCCGGCGGTTTGTGTAAACAAGTCACGAAAACAGAAGCCGTTTTAATCCGGAAACTGGCAACCTTACAGGAGTGATTGCTCCAAAAACAGATTTCCTAGTCTTAGTGTGACTGAGCCTGCTTATCGCTTACAAACCTGTTGGGCAACCGTGGGGCCAGAGTGTTTTCCTGTCAGGCTGACCGGAGAGAAGAGGCAGCCTGACACCTCACGGCACCACAAACATGTCCGCCATATTGTCCACGCTTGACTATGGAGCTAACCAATTCACCACTTTGTATGTCATTTTTGCATTATTTATTAAACCGATAGAATTTTGGACAAAGGAATACTTATAATCAAACTGAGACAGTTACTAGTTACATTTACTGGAGTTACGTTTTGGTAAAACTTCACATGAAGTATTGCTTTTGGGAACAGCTTAACTTCTTATTCTTGAGTAATAATACAATGTTGCTTAAAATTTATTTTGAAATCATTTGTATCAATTTTTTGCACATAACTTTATATCTTTGACATTTTGAATCAGATGTTACTCAGTACTTGAGCAGCGTTTTTACTAAATACTTCCTTACTGTTCAGTAATATTCTTGGACGGCGACATTTTACTTTTACTTGAGGGCAATTTTTGGCTACTCTACCCTCCTTTTCAAGCTGTTGAGGTGAAACTACACCTTAATGTTTCTATGACGCGATATTTAAACACTCCTTGTAGGTGGAGTAAGGAAGGTGGGGTCAAGATTAAGTCGCTGTGCTTAAAAGAGGTGAACTAGCAATTACTTATTGAGATTCTATGTTACACTATGAATCAAGTGTGATCCAGAACAGACATTTTTCCTTTTTATGCTCACAGTACATACGTAGTTATTTTTAGTGAGAAAACATTTGAAATCAAATTTGAAAGTTTATGGTTTTGACAAATTTTCTGGCCAAAATTCTAGACTTTTCTAAAGATTTCCAGAGCTTGAGGCAAATCATTTGCACTTACCTCAAAATATAAAATACGACAGGGCTCCTGTGAATTTAGGGTAAATGTTTCTACAGCTTTAGCATCTAATGGAAATATCTATATAAGAAGGAAACAAGGAGGGACACAAGAAATAAGTGGAGGTAGAAAATAAGAAGCAGAACCAGGACAAAAAAATTTAAAAGGATAGAAAGGTGCAGGGAAGAAGGAAGGACGGCCGGTCGAAAGGAAGGAAGGAAAGAGGAGGGTGGAGAGGCAGGTAAGACATAAAGACACAAATAAAAGAATAAAGAGCACAAAAAAGAAGGTAGGGAACAAGGATCCAACAAAAGGCAGAAGGACAAGACGTGGAATAAAGTTGCATTAACAATTCCATATTTTCCCAGTGTATCGCTTAGTTTGCTTATACCTCTGGCCTGCTCTGACAGGCAGCTCTTACAAATGAACCTGAAAGGAAACCAGTGACCCGCTCCGAGTGAAACAAACAACTCTGTCATTAACACACATTTAAGCAACAGTGCTTTATGTTTATTACTCATCATTACATTGACTTTAAAAAAAAACAATAATTTGGCTAAGAAGCAAATATTGCACAATAAATCCTTCATGTTTTGTTCAAAACAAAAGTGGGCTACTATAACAAATTTACACTCAGAGGTAAATCATGATCCAATATGGCTATGTAATTTATGGCTTGTTTATAGTACTGTTCATTGAAGAGTGCAAATGTACATTTGAAGCATTGTAATTAACTGCAATAAAGCTCTTATCTTCTGTACAATGTAAAAGCTGTGCCTGCTGAGAGTGAAGGTGTGATTAATGAGAACACGTCCGATTAAATGAAGGAATCACATGGAGCTGCAAGAGGCTGAAGGTGACTAGTTTATGATGTTATCATGCAGAGCAGGAAGTGCATGCACACACCAGAGACTGCGAAGACGTAGGAAGACGTGTCGAGTTGTATGTCACCTGAATGCAGGCAGGAGTTGAGCTTTGCATTTCTGTGAGAAACAAATGTCGCTGAGTTTTTCAAGTAAGAGACAAACTCCGTGGAGTGGTTCTGGTCTGTTGGGTCACTCTGTAACAATACATCTGTTGAGCTCCAATAAGAAGTTCTGCAGGACATTTCTTTAGAAGATAATATCCTTCTCATTTCCTAATGGAGCCCATAAGTGGCGACAATAGGGGGCATACCGCCGCTATAACCCCATAATCATTTTCAGGTCGTAATCCAGCAGGTGGTTTGATTTTCTCATCACATTCCCAAAACGTAGCACATTTCCTGCTTCCCTTCACTAACGATGTACAATCTGGTCGCAAACTGAAATCAGACTTCTCTAATCAGGACTCAGTCTGGCTGGGAAGTCATTTAGCCCTGGTCCGTCAGGTAGAAACCCAGCTTAGCGACGGTCATCTCTCTGCGAAGTCGCATCACCTCCCAGAATATCTGCTCCGCTGAAAGGTGACGGAAAAATACGCCATCAGTCGAGATCAAAGTTAGCAAGACAAAGCTCCAAAACGGATGCGTATGTGTTAACTTACCATTTTGTCTCACTAAGCCCTGCAGGATGTACCGGATATACGTGAAAAAATTACACACAGCAGTGATCTGGAAAGATAACAAGTATTTAAACTCTGCAGCTCTCCACGGCACCAACGCAACGATTTCTAATTGAGTTTTGAGAATAACTCTCAGCGGTTACCCGAGCTCGGCTTGATGGAGAGATGTAATAGTAGCTCCCCTTGTCTCCCAGCTTGATGCGATGCTGGCAGACTCGTGACAAGCCGCTCAAAGCGCATTTTCTACAAGCAGACAAATCAGCTAAGACATTTCGACAGTGTCGACAGTCAGTATTTAATAGAGCGTCAAAGCTCTGCACTTTTTGACCATTTTGTCACTTTGAAACCACAAATTGAAGAATTGTTGGGATTTTACGAGACGGCCAAAACAAAGTGGAGCATAATTGTGAGGTGGTAGAAAATAAAAAGACAGTTTCCACAATTTCTGGGGTGATTTATACACCTGCGTGGCAAACATTAGATGAAACTTCTTAAGCCGTTTCAACAGTGTTTCTCTACTCGCCACTGTTCCACAAAGGCCAGGTTTGTGGTGCATACAGCTGATGTCCTGTTAAATTTACACATGTACTTACTCTGCAGAGTTTCCATGGTCATCTTGGCCTGAATAAGGTGTTTAACGCTCGGGATATTGTTTTACAACCTAAATCTGCTATAAAAATGGCCACATATTGATGGTCTACTGTTTGTTCAATAATGTTCTTGAACAAACCTCTTATTTCTTAACTCAACAGCTGTATTTAATATAACATAATTCAATTGTATTTAAGGGTATCAGCATAAAAGGGATTGAACACAAATCCAAGCCATGCTTTTCAGATTTAGGAAAAAAGGAACCAAAAGATGTATCCTTTGTCTTCACTTTTGCTTTGTGCCAGTGTGTCGCATACAATCCCAATAAAATACAATCAAGTCTGATTGTGAAATGACAAAATGTGAAAAAGTTAAAACAGTACAAGTACTTCTTCTGAACAGAGATGAGTTATTTTAAAAGACATTCACGAAAAGATAAACACTAACACAGAGTTAGTCACAGAAAGATAAGGAAATGGTCGTAGACTGCAAAGGCATGCAGAGTTTAAAGATTGGATTTTTAACACTTAAATCTGGACGAGGAGACAAAAACACAAGTTAGTGCAAATTATAAAGTTTGACTGATTCCTGAGAGGACTTACGTCTCTACTGAAGCCCTAAATCCACTGGAAAAGACAAAGATTATAGATGAGACAGTGACTATTAGTGTGCCCAAGGATTCAACCGCTCACCGATAACAGAGTGCAAAACTTACAGCTACAGGGTCAGAAATCATCAGTGAATGAGACCAAACCAAAAACAGTGATAATGATTTAACCACCAGGTAGTGAAACAGAGGACAGGACAGAACGGCAATCGCTACAAACAAGCAAACTCACTTAGGACCTCCACACTCTAAAGCCGATGCTTTCACCACCGGTAAAGCCGACATGGCCACAGGTTCGATGGTCAGGGAGTTGTTTTCCACTGCTCTCTGGACCAGCTGGGACAGCTGTGGAAAACAGCCAGTCAAATATCCACATATTCATGAGAGGAGCAACGTTTGGCTTCTGTAAGGGAGGCAGCGAGGCTCTGACCTCTGATCTTGTGAAGGAGAGACACGGCCCGATGTCTTCGCGGTAAACTCGGCTCAGGAAGGCGGAGGATCGGTCCAGGCTCGGATGTTCCCTCCACAACAAAAACTCTGCAAACAGAACCGAGTCCATCTGCAGAGAGGAACCAAACAATCGCAAACACAGTCAGTGAACCGACTACCTGAGTCATGAAGCGACAATGTACATTAGCTCCTTTAATTGGCAAGTTAGAATGAGATAGAAAAGGTTTACATGAAAAAATTAATCATTTTATGTTTAAAAGAATATATTTGTGTGGCAAGATAAAAAAAAACACTATTTTGTGCTAATGCATAATTGTGAATTTATTACAAATTTTCCACACAAAACTTTGGGTTTAAGTCAGTGCTAACTCCCACCTGTAGGTGGCAGTATGTATGACGTGATGTTAACTTTTAGTTATTTCAGGTCTCTAAAAAATAAAAAATGTTTGCGTCCAATCTGTTTTCTCATTTTTTCATCTCTTTTCTTTCCCTATATTTTGAAGGGGCTTAGAGAGGGGAAAAAATATAAAAAAAATTCCTTGCAAATATTTCTAGAGTAGCATCACAAAATCTGTGATTTTGATAGCAAAAAAAATAAATAAATAAAAAAAGATCACAAAAATAATGGCAAAGTCTTGGAAGGACTCAAGGTTCTGGTAGTCCTCAGTTACATAACAGTAACAGCTTAAAGGAACCAATTATGTTTGAATTGAACAATTTAATAACACTTTATAAATTGTTTATTAAATACTTAATTTAAACATTTAATTAAAACACTTACTTGTTCTATGGTGTATTTAATCAATGTTTTAATGATGCATTTGTTTACTTTAGTCCCTTTTGACCATCCATAATATATTAATTCAGAATGAAATGCCCTTGTAGACCTCTGTATGTTTGTAAGGAAAGTTATTTATGGAACAGAATTGACGTTGTTTCAAAAACTAAAAATCGAATAAAGATTCTACATTAAATTAAGAATCTGGCTTTGCATTTATTTCAGGAGGATGTTCTCTCACCATAAGCTCCTGAAAGTGTGAAGCAGTGTGGAGGAATTGTTTTTTTTACGTCAGTCCAGAAGCGTGTCTCCTCTTTAATCATGAGATCCTTCACTGGAATCACATGACCTTCATCTCTGCTCAGCAGCACTCAGCCTCAGTAGCTACTTTTCCAAATTGCTTTCCACACGACTAACATTACATCTGTTCCTTTTATCTAATATCTGCGTCTCGTTTTTAATCGTTGATGTCACAGATCTCCATGATACTCGTATTAAGCTTTCGTTGACAAAAAAAACAAAAAACAGGTGATACTGCTATGGTAACGTAACTGTAGGATGTTCAGCCAGCCATTATTAAAAGGTTCTGAGGACAATTTTTAGATTTAATAGCAAAATATGTTTCCCATGTGTTCTCTTTGTGATACTTAAGGCTTAAACTTTTAATGATGCATTTAAAAACCTGGAACTAGAAAAATTACACTCGCAAACACATGACACACTGCAGCAGCGGTGTCAAACTCATTTTCGGTTTGGGCCAAATCAGGATCATGAATGCTCTTAAAGGGCCGGTTGTGCCAGAATGTGTTGATAAAACCTATTCACAAACTGTTAAAATATCAATGAATTCTTAAAGTTAAGTAATAATACTGAACATCTTTTCAGTCCATCCAGGATTTCGTGATACTTTTTTGTGATTTTTTTGCAATAAAAATCAAAGTGTTTCTGGTACTAATTTGGAAATATTTGCACTTATTTATGAGAGTAAATGTGACTTTTTATTACTCGTGTAGATCTTGGACTATAATCTGACATCAATTAAAGTGGAGGCAGCTGTTTAGTACAAGTAAGAACATTTTTGACAATTTTTGAATAAAATCTGCAGTAAACTCCCAATTACGTATGTGCGAGGATTTGCTTATTTTGTGTGAATTTCCACTATAGTTCTCAAAATACCAGAGGGACCGATTGATATAATTAGACATTAAACAGATAAAAACTGCATTGATTTGATTGAAAACATAATTTTTCAAATCTAAAGGGCCACATAAAGCGCTGTGGCGGACCGGGCCTTGAGTTTAACACATGTGCACTACAGTACAGCGAATGAATGTCTTACGAGCAGGTTACCTGTTTGCTATCAGTTCCTATGCCCTCTCCCTGGTCCTGGCCAGCATTTACACTGATTGGCTGGCCTGGCAGCAGACAGAGAATCAGAGAGAGGAGAGCAGGAACAGCAGGCTGAGAAAGGAAGAAAAAACCAGCGGCAGAGAGGAAGAACAGGTCAGGGAGAGGTTAGTGGCTGCAGAAGGAAGACTAGAAAAGAACTCAGCTCTACGCGACGGAGTTGACTGAAAAGGAGATGAAGCTAGAGGAAAAAAGGAATGCGCAAGTTCTGGGGAAAAAATAAAACAAGTTTCTCCCACTTACCTCTCGCTCCTCTGTGGCCACAGACTGAATGGAAACAGTAGAAGGTTCCGGTTTTCCAGAAGAGGTCTGGAAGGCTGCGCCGACGCTGCTGGTGCGGATGTGGCCCGCGCCGCGCCTGTGGGAACCCCTGGAGCCCGACGACTGCAGCTGGGGATGCAGCTGCCGGTTCGGCGAGGAAGGGGTGGACGTCAACACCAGAGTTTTGAGCGCAGTCACCTCCGCTTGCAAAACGTCAATCTGGGAAACAAAATCCAGACATAAATGTTCACTAACTGTGTGAAATGGGAGAGTAAAGTGGACAAAAGGCCTCATTTATAACTTATAACAATAACTTGGCACACCTTTCCTTGAGCCTCCTTCAGCTGTTTCTCTGCCCCTGCTTGTTTCACGTTAGCTTCACGCACCATCTTATGGGCTTCCTGTCGAAATAAAGTCACCACATGAATAAAACAAGTCAATGCGTTTCTATATTTTTCCAGCATTTAAATTTTTTTTTTTGCTGATGACCCTTTTTTTTTTTCTCCTGAGAAATACTGAGGAAATAAATGTATGCAGTTTGAAACGCCAGCGTCTGCACTCATTCCATAACTGAAACAACGCAGCTCCCAGTCAGCAGCTAGCAGTGTTAAAGTCCAGTCAGCAGAAAGCGGCGAACGCTGCTGACCTCAAACAGACTGGCAGTCAGCTCCTCCAGCTCCTGCTCCAGCTGATTCCTGACTTGCGACAGACGTTCGCACTCCTTGTCTTTTAGTTTCAGTTCCTGAGATGCGAAGAGGCAAACGACAGAAACACATTTTACTGCGAAGAACATCTGCATGGTCAGCTTTTCCTTCCCACCCATTTTGGACTATATTTGGTATGCCCACGCGTGCAAACACTAGGTTACGATACCCTCTTTGCTGCGTCCAGCTGTTCCCGGAGGATCTCTGACCCCTTCTCTCTGATTTCTTTTTCTTTAATCTCCAGTGAGGAGCTGCGGAGCCGGCAGAGATCGCCGTGCGGCCTGCCTGAGACGGGCCCATCCCGGCTTCCTCCCTCCACTACGGTCACCGGCTCTGGATCCAGATCTACCAACCTGCAAAAAACACAACATCATAAACTCTTCAGAAAAATACCAACGTAAAAGGGGAATAGAAAACATATGTTGTGTTGAGTACTTGTGCAGAAAGAGATTGCGTTATGCCGTTTCAGAAAGATTTTTATTTACCACCTCCAAACATTTGGCGTCATTAAATTATTTGAAATACAGAAAACTAGCCCTGGTGTTCTTATATCTACAGCCATGGAGTTCAATAATTTGTAGAAACCTTAACTGCTCAAAAAGAGGAACACGTTTTCCCTTACTAACCTACTTACGTCAACGGATAATATACAACAGTTGCTGGGATGTCTGGTATAAAGATGTGTAAAAAGCTGTAATATAAATTCTATTTTTGTTGCAGTGGCATATTCTCACACTGAACGTTGAGCACATTTATTTAGACGGGGATTATTTAAACAAAATTATTGCCACAATTACTCCTCGGAGTTCATAAAAAATAAACAGAGCTGAAGTTTTTATATGTATGCTTTAAACTGATTGGCGTATTTAATTAGAAAGCCATGACTTCCTGTTTCCCTGAGAAATAACAATGACGTGATACAGAGGCGCAGTTCTCTCAGTTTTTAAAATACGAGATACACAAAAACACAACCTTCTTCAAGGTTCTGATTGGAGGAAATTTTTTCAGAAAATTTCAACGTTTTCCTTTAATATGTCTCCATTCAGTGCGACAGTATTCTCCTGACCTTAAACAACCTACAATACAATCTTGGAGTGTGAGTGCTCTTGTGACAGACGTCCGATTATTGCTCCTTGTCCTCATCTCACTCTTCTCAGAGTCAGTGCTAATAATAAGATCGTTAACACCCATAACTCGTTTTCCTTTCATTGTTGGACTAATGGGTCTTTTATGACGCGATTCTGCTCCAGTAACAGTTTGTACAGCCTGATATCGTCCATTGCACAGTGTGATAAATCCCGACTTTATCAAGCTGAAAAGGTTTGACTTGTTCTAGTGCTTTACACTTTTTGAAACTGAACAGTTTGAACAGATATGTAATGATCAGAAGATTGGGACAGGAACAGAAACTTCTGTGGATTCAACTATCAAAGTGTTAATTAAAAAGATTAAAGCAATTGGAATAGTGACAAATAAGGCTAGATCAGAAATCTGGTTCATCTCACCACCAAGCACAATGATGAAAATGGTAGGGAGATTATAGAAAAGCTTTAAAAGGTTATATTGGGCCACCTAGTCTCCATTAAAAGTTATATATTTTAGGACATTTGTGCATATCCGAGACAAAATGAGAGAGTTGCACATGTTTTACATTGTGATTACATAACTGAACCGATATGTTTAAATACTCATACCCTAGAATGAAAAACGCGGTTTATATTTACATGAATTTTGAATGTTCTACAGTTTTATTTCTGTCATTTGGCTACCAGCTTCTTGTGACAGTAAATAAAACTCAGTCAGAGCACATTTCACACCATCTGTGAGTTTGCATCTTCAATAGGAACTCTTTGTTCCAGCTTTAACAATCAAAAACTTAAAAGTCATTTTCAGACCATTGATTATGCTTCAGCTGTTGTGCCCTCAAAAACAAAAACAGAAAAGGAAAAAAGGGGATTTTGTATCCCAGGCTGCAGTTTCAAATGTTCACAATGAGAAGGTATGCATATATAAAATATAATTTATCTCCTTCTCCCCCTCCCCCCTCATTCCTTCTGAATAGTGCATGCATACTGGGATGATCAAGGTTCTGGAGTTTTCAGCGTTTTTCTGCATCAGAACCAGCAACATTATTTTTGTTGTGATATCACTGAGATAACTGTAATCTACTCCTAGAATGATTGTAATTCTGAGTTTAATAAGAAAATTGCCTTTCATGACTTCAATAAATATCACTCATTGTTACAGTGTTTTGGTCTGGGCTTACAATCTATCACGTTTAATTAGAATCAACTGGCCTAAATAGGGATTTAGAGCAAAAGTAAATTGAGAATAAAGGGTAATATGAAGTTTTCAGATAATGCACAATTTTTCCATGCAGTGGACTGCAATGAAAAATAGCCGTTTGTTTGTTACAATTGATGTTTATGTACAAAGTCCCTATAAAAATAACTGAATTAAATTAAATGGGATTTGGGGATTTTTCAATTGTCATTTGTGTGGGGGAAAAAAAATACACCAACACCATGATTTCCTTAGAGGTGTGAGAGCAACAAAGTGAATCTCATTTGGTGGCAATGTGAACTGACCTGGAGCAACTTCAGCGTTTACAGCACGGTAACCGTCTTAATGTTTAACCTGAACACATGATTGCATCATGCATATATCATTTGAGTATCTGGACTTCTTTTCAGCATTTCTTAAGTGTTCTTTAGATGAAACAGCCTGGATTGACATATAACCCATTGAATTTTCTGACATGTTCTAACTTTAATATCTGGCGTCCTTTCCCCCAGCCTCGGACCAAAAAAGAACCCCGAACCATAGTTTGGAAAACTTTGATTTTGCATTCGCAGCCTTTGAATGTCGTGTTCTAGTAATATTTAAATTCCAAGTTTGAGTCAAAGAATGGATCAATAAGGTTTTGAAGCAGTCTGAGCTAGTTAGCCGTCAGTCCCGATTCTTTAATCTTTAATACCCAGGCAGCCTTACCCTGTCAGAGTCCAGGACAGCAGACAAACCCCACTGATGTCCTCACGCGTGTCAGCCTCCCCTTTTCCTCCTTTTCCCCCCACGCTTCTCGTTGTTAGACAAATAAACGGCGGAACAAAGTGAGCTAAGGGTGGCTAGTTTCGCTGAAACTAATCCCAGCCGTTTTAAATCACAGCGGAGGAATGCGGACGCTGACGTCGACAAGAAGAAGAAGAAGAAGAACAAGCAGCAGCAGTGAAGGAGCAGGACACAAAAACAAAAAAAGGCAAAGAAAAACGGTACAGCAGGTTGGCCTTGAATACGTTCCTAGTGTACCGTTCAGCAGGTCCTGTAAAATAATAATAATTTCCTTAGACAGAAAACAACTTTCTCCTCTTCTCCTGCCCTCCTCTCTGGTCACATGACGGCACCTCCACTCCCAGTTTCCCGTCAGACTCATCCCAGCAGGCACAGACACTGTCACAGTACAAAACTGCACTTTAGGCGCAGTTTTAAAGCACATTTCAAGTTCAGGATATTTATTGTTTAATGCTAAACTTTAATATCAAGGTGAAAACCACAAACATAAAGAAAAAAAGTGCCATGCAAGGATTACAGAGCCATAAACCGGCTCAAAGACGCTTGATCAATCCTAACTCCATTTGTTTTGTAATAAATGGAGGGAACCATATAGTTGGGACCCTGGGCAAGCATCTCCTTCTGGGGCCCAACACAACAGCATTCAGTGGAAATAAAATCTACTTCAATGTCTAATTATCAGAAATATTAACATATAACCAGAAAGACATAGCCTCATACAGCACTCACTGCCTATCCCACTTTAAAATCACATTTTATTTCAAAAACTTAGATTCCCACGTTTTTTCATTGTGCTAAAAAAAAAGCAAGAGATATTGAGGCTGAGGCTGATTCTTCCCTGAGCAAAGTTGTTTCTGATTTGAGGCGTGACGTCATTTTGGTTTAAAATGTTCAACAGTGCATAGCTCTCTACACGTCACTCACTTTGACGCGGCACAGTCTCGCTCTGTTGTGGAACAAACACAACAATAGATTTTTAAGCAGAGCACACCGCCCACCACCTGCTATGTGAAAGCATACCTCTCTTGCTGTACAGCAGGATGTCTTTACAGTGCTTACACAACCTAGTGGCATTTTTTATTTCCACTAACTGAACATCCAAATAACCAACAGAAACTTGAATAATCTTTGTTTATTTATTTATTTTTTGCCCTCCATGTGATGTGCCGCCCTGGGCAGAAAGCCACACCGCCCTTATCAAATACTGTCACTGCCATGTTAGTATAGACTTTCAATTTTGGCATTTAAGCAAATAAAAAAAAGTTCCCTTCTGCAGATTTTTTGCCACGGTTTGCTCGGAAAGTGACACTTACTGTCCAACAACACAGCGTTCCTCCGCAGTGACCCTGCTGGACTGGTGTTTGACTGCAGATGTCCCAAAGAAAACTGGAGAGGAGTAGACTGCTATTCCCGACCGGCCTGCCTTCAGGACTTCATACCCTGGGGTGGATGAGGCTGAAGTCGGCGGAGATGAGGAAATACGGACGCTGTGAATTCCCTCGAACGCATCCATGTGGTTCTCTCTCTTTCCCAAGCAGTCCAAGTGAGAAGCAGCAAGTTTTCCTTTGTGAAGACTTACTTCGGCAAATTGTTGAAACTCAGCTGGATGTACCTGATGTCTGTGGGATTTTTTAGCACTTGACAGAGAAGAAAGTCAAAAACAATACCTTAAAATCCACACAAGGTGAAACACTTTTTTTTCTTCACGAGTTATGCTAAAGGAATACATTTTCTTTCAGATAACACTTGTAAAACACTCTAAATCTGCATGTTTGAAATAGTTTTATAACTTAAAGATACAAAGTAAATACTCACCAGCATGATTTCTTGTTGCCAGAGCACAAAATTCTGTAAAACAGCACTTTTCTGCTTAGTTAATCCTGTGAGTTTAACTCACCAAACTCGCAGTACTTCGCCCTGATCTGAGTCTCCTGGTTTGGCAGGAAGGGTTAATCGCTAACCTCTGCTGACCAGTAACAACTCAGCTGTACACATTTCTTCCAGCTGAGGGGGCCGAACTTAGTTTTCACCTGAAGGCTCAAAGCCGCTTCAGTCAAACAAATTATTATCAGTATTTTCTTTAGTATAGTCAAATTTATATGTGTGTGTATGAATTAACAACATGAAAGATATGCTCCTCAGTGTCAGATCATAGCACTCGGCATTCATGTCTATTTGTGGCAGCAGTGTGGTGCTCAGATTTGCTCAGATTAGCAGGATCTGGCCTCACAATGCAGCTTTGTTGCACAGACAGATTAACACATCAAGTGACCGGAGGTGTGGGAGAGCCTTGCTTACATTTTCCTTTCCTTCTTTGCCGTTTACAACATTGTCCCTGGGCTCTGCCGTCCCACGTCTCGAGCAACAACAAGTAGGATGGCCAGGTGTTTTCATTTTCATACTGGTGAGTGCATCAGTCGGTTCTGAGCGTTAAGTAGTAAAACTTTGAAAGGTGAACTTTAAAAGGCAACTTTGTGGTGTGTTTTAGCAGATTGATTTGAAAAAACATGAAATAAAATCACTTATTTAATGATAGATTGACTAAATAAAATGTGTTTTGTATTAGAGCAATGTATTGGCTCATAATGCAGGTAAATCTTTAGAATAATAAAAGTGTCTGTTCGTTTTTGTAGATTTGTTGCCAGGTTGGGCTTGTGAGTTCCAGTTCAAACACTGAAGCTGAACTCAAGCGAAGCCCAAAAAAAAAACAAAGACGCTCCGTCCATCGGGTTCTCTCATGTTAGACCACATCCTGCCTGCAGATTGGTCTAGAAGAAGCAGTGAAAGACAGCAATGACAGTGACATACTCTCGGAGAGTTGCTGATGCAGGTTTGGGGACCTTTTTTCACCTGCTGCTGCGATGGAAAGGCAGCATCTACAAACTGCTGTACAGAGAGCTCATCATCTTCACTGTGCTCTATTACTTCTTCAGCGTGGTTTACAGGTAATCACTGGAGTCGGTTAATTATTTAAAACCTTCGTTTAGAAAAGAAGGTAGTAGGATTCTGTATGAATGCAGATAAAAGCTCTAATAATGACGTATGATGCTTGGTTATTGAATATGTATGAGAAAGACAAGGAACAAGTACATGTTACTGCAATCTGATGGATTCTGCATAATAATTATTATTAAATATGTAAGAAAATCAGGCGTTTCCTCTCACACTGACAGCAGCAGTTTGTTTTTTTAATCCATTTTAGAAACAGGTTGAGCTTTTTTTATTTCTCTTAATGTAGATGTGCTATCTTAAAATATATTTCTGTGTATGTGTATATACTGTATTTCTGTTCTAATATGTAATCATCAAATAAAAATACAAGTTTATTTTTAGTTGGACACAAAAATATTTAGAATCAACTTATAAGTTGTTTCAAATTTGTACAGTCTAAGAAGAAGTGACATGAAAAATGTTCCACGGAAGAGTGGGCCAAATTTCCTCCATAACATAAAAGAATAGTCAGTCAGATTGAGTAAAGGGTAATGTGGGAAATAAAATCATCTCTTTAAAATAGTTTGTTTTTTGCTTTTACTCACCTTATCTTTGACTTAAAAATTTGTTTGAAATGTAGAAATGTACATATGAGAAAAGAAAAGCAAATAAGTCTGTGAAGGGGTAAATGCAGATCCACAGGATCGTACTTTGACACATATTTACAGGCATTCAGTCAACACTGGTCTTTTAGCAAAACATTTCAGGGTTACGGAAAAAAACATCAGTCAAGGATATTTTGAAGCGCCTCTGGGTGAACAGTCCCTGCAGGTTTAAGGACTAAGAGGCCTTGAACCGGCCTGAACGTAAATCGAGTGAATATCTTTCCTAAGTCTCAATAGTCAGTCATTTAATAAGCTGGTTCAGACATTGTTCTGAACAATTGAGGGCAGTTAATAGTTTTATTATTAAGCATAGAGCTTAGACAACAGTCAATATTAGGTAAAGTTTCAGATGTAAGAGACGTTTTGGCTTACATTTCTAAAAACATTCCTGACAAAATAGGAGGATTATGTAGAGAGAGAAAAAAGCTTGTTTGCGACCACTTCCTATGTTGCTACTTGTGTAAATCTCTTCAAAGGAAAAGTATGTTTGACAGAAGCAGTAAGCCCCTTATGAGAGTTTCAGCACACAAACTGAGAACCACTGACAAGAAACTGAAATTAAATTTGAAAAGATATTCTGCAGGACTGTTCACATCAAAAAAGGTCATGGGTTCAAATCCTAGTTAAGGACTTTCTATGTGGAGCTGGCATGGGTGGATTCTCTCCACAGTCCAAAAACACACATGTTGGGGTAACTGGTCAGACCCTCACTGCTTATGAATGAACTTATTTTTTTTTCCACCAGGTTTCTCCTAAGCAGTGAGCAGAAGAGGCTGTTTGAGAAGCTGTCGATATATTGTGATCGCTATGCAGAACTCATCCCTGTGTCGTTTGTGTTGGGTGAGTTTTGATGGTTTTAAAGGTGAACTGTTGTGCTTCCTTGAACAGGTGAGGGGCAGAGACATTACATTTGGGAAAATTGTAAAACGGCTCTTGTTCCAGACACCAAAAAACATTAACTTATTGCCAAAAAGTGGCTGAGTTTTTTTTACATACTAGGTCTGTTTTTAGAAGTAACAGAGATCCAAATGGAAGTGCAAAAAAAAATGCAAAATGTGAATTTTGCATAATACAGCCCTTTGAAACTGTGATTCTTATCTGATGTTAATTAATAAAATTTTTTAACAGGTTTCTATGTGACTCTGGTTGTTTCCCGTTGGTGGGGTCAGTTTGAGAACATACCCTGGCCAGACCGTTTGGCAGCACTAGTAGGAGGCCATGTCCGTGGGACCGATGACACTGCCAGGCTGACCCGAAGAACACTGATGCGCTACGTCAACCTCTCAGGAGTTCTGATCTACCGCTCTGTCAGCACTGCCGTCTACAAGAGGTTTCCAACCACTGAGCATTTGGTGCAGGCAGGTACGGCATGGCAGTGAAATCCAATAGCTTACAAATGAAAACCATCCAACGCGCCTTTATACCATAAAAGAACACAGTCACACACCTTCATGATATGTTTCTTCCTTTCAGGTTTGATGACCTCAGAGGAACTGAGGCACCTGGAGGATCTACCTTCACCCCATAACAAGTTCTGGGTGCCCTGCACATGGTTCGTCAACTTGGCTTTGAGAGCCCGGACTGAGGGTCGCATCAACAATGATGTGGCCCTCACAGCCATTCTCACTGTAGGTCATCAGCCTGTTGGCTAGACGTGAAGTAACTTATAAACATCCTTCATTTTAACTGGACCGATTTTGTTTTATTTTCCATTCAGGAGCTGAACAGCCTGAGGGCAAAGTGTATGAAGTTGTATGGTTATGACTGGATTAGCCTGCCTCTCGTCTACACTCAGGTTGGTGGGATTTATTTTCTACAACGGGAATCTCAATAACAGGTGTAGCAGTTAAGCAAATGACTGATGCCTTTCAATTAGGTGGCAACAGTTGCGGTCTACAGCTTCTTTCTGGCTTGTCTGATCGGCCGACAGTTCCTGGATCCTGCTCAGGGATATTCGGGACATGATGTGGATTTCTACCTGCCGGTTTTTACCCTGCTGCAGTTTTTTTTCTATGTTGGCTGGCTGAAGGTGAGGCAAAGCTAAAGCTTATTATCACTTCTGACTTTCAGCTTTCAATAACATGATCTTTTGTTTTGATGGTCTCAGGTGGCTGAGCAACTCATAAACCCTTTTGGTGAAGACGATGATGACTTTGAAACAAACTGGCTAGTTGATCGGAACCTGCAGGTGCAAACTATTTCCCAGCTGTGTTTTAAATCTAAAGGACAGCTGCTGTTAGGGTGTTTGACTTGTGGAGGTTTTCGTTGTGTCCCAGGTGTCTCTTTTGTCTGTGGATGAGATGTACGACAGCTTGCCACTGGTTGAGAGGGACATGTACTGGAATGAGTCGGAGCCCCAACCTCCTTACACTCCTGCCAGTGCTGAACACCGTAAGCCCTCCTTCATGGGTTCGGCTCTAGATATCAGGTAAACTAATGTGTTTGTTACCTGGAAAACAATCAAAGGATTCATTACAGCTGGGTAATTATGCACTTGATGTCCTCTAGTGTTCCTAAGGAGGAGATGGAGTTCCAGTCCAACTTGGAACAAATCAAAGAACATGAAGAAGCCAACTATACCACTCCACTACTTGGAGGGTTAGGCCGTCTTTTGGGCGTCCAGTCCCCAAACTTTCCTCGCTCGTCCCGGGTTCCTCTGCTGCGCCGCCGCCCTGGAGCTCCACTGAACCGCTTCCCTCTTTACTTGCACCCAGAAGCACCATCGACCCCTACTCAAGCCCGCTACCCTTTGAACCAGGACCGGGATCCGGACTACGCCTTCTCCACTGTTCCCATGTATGAAAGGCCAGGATTTTACAGCTGCCCCCAAACACCAATTCACTGCGTGCCCCCGGCAGTGCCTCGCCCTCGGCATCCCCGGCGGACCCAAAACGATTGGGAACGCAGCTGCAGCTCCATGGCCCCTCAGACTGTGGGCTCCCAGTTACTGGCTCCGGACACACCCAACCATCTCCCACCACCTCCATCTTCTGCATTTCCCTGGTTGTGCGGGGAGGGAGAGTCGCAGAGTGGACCGGCGTTCTCCTTCCCCGACCCAGCACCGGAACTCTGCCCCATATCTAAACTCAGACCAGGACATGGCCTACTGTCCCGACGCCCGCCGCCCCCTCGCCTCACTTTAGAAACCCTCCCAGCTGCTGACAGCCAGCCAGGACCCCTGAGTGCTCGGGCAACGGGAGGTGGAGGTGAAAGAGTGTTCTCATTCACTCCCCCCTCTCACACAGCGGCACCAAATCCCTGTAATCCCAACAGTAGCTCCGGCAGCATTAATGCAACAAGCACCAACAGCGCTGCCACAACAGGAAGTCTTTGCAATGGAACAAGCCACAGTGGTTTTAGCAACCATGGAAACTTCACCTCAAATCCGAGGATGAGCAATGGGAGCGGAAGCGCTGGGTCGAGTACCAACATGAACACAGTTTCTACATCTGCGCCTTCACAAGAAGCGAATCAGCAAAACTCAGCCAATGATTCGGGAATCTCATTGACTGAGGGGGATCTGCTGGGAGTTCTGGTGGATGGTGGGATGAATAAGGAAGAGAAAGGGAGCAGGACTGAGGAAAAAACTAACTAATTTGAAGCCTTTTATATATTTGATTCTGGAACTATGTTCAATCAGTGATGTAACAAGAAACATTATGGTAAAAAAGGAATTAGCTCTTTGTGACTTGAATTAGTTTGTTGATGCCAAGAGACGTTTTAAGGCCAGCACCCAGTCATGCTGAACATTAAAGTAGCTTATTACATCTCTAATATGAAATCAATATGTATGACACATTGCTGGACTTTGTCAAACCCACATCTACAAATTAAGGACTTTGTGTTAAAGCCTATTTCCTGAATTAGCTCAGAATTGACCTACTTCTTATGCAAAAATCCCCTTAAGTGAACTGACACTGAGCCAGTAAGAAATTTCAAACTTGTACACTTCTACTGAAACCCAAGCTTAACTGTTTATAGCCCTCTTCTTAGCTTTGTGCTAATCTGTATGCTATTAAATTATATATTAAATAACATGCTGTGCTACTTTTATCATTGTTTATTTAAATAAAAATAAACCCCATAAATTATTTGAATATTATTGCTTTATTTTCATAAGACAAGCTTTTTTGTACGTACAACAAGAATATTCAATGCTGTAAAGTAACTACAGGATGCTGTACTCAAACTTTAAAAGTTGTAAAGAAACTGACCAAAAATGAGGAAATTATACCAACAAAACAATATTTTTCAATAAAGAACAAAGTTTGGAAAATATATGATGTAAAAGCTACTCAGATTCATGGGTATCCGTCACTTTAAATAATGAAAAGATCAATTTAGAAAAAAATAAAATACTTACTATTTTCACTGTCTATAGTGAATACAAATTTATGGCTTTGTTTCTAAGACTGTAATTCAATTCTAAGTGCAGGTTATGGCTTTAATGCTAATGAAAGAAACCAATCCGTCATCGGCTACAAGTGAAACTATTTTACAGTTGGAAAATATGCATATCTTTCAGCAAGTTCTCCTTCACACTGGTCTGAGACCGCACCACATCCTCAACAGTCAGCGGTCCGTATAATGCATGACGCAGTTTAGCAATGTTTCTCCAGACATCCTGGTGGTAGCACAGTATTTACAAATTCTACAGGAAAGAGCCTGGAAGCAGCATTGCTGCTCCCAAAAAACAGAAATCCGCATGACGCTTGTGCAGAAGATTTTTTTATGTATGGTTCTTATAGAATATAAATCCTAGTGTTTTAGAGGCAAACATACCTCAGATATAAACAAGGAGATTGTTGAAAGTTCATGTCGAGAATGAATGGAATGAATTTGCATTGATGTCTAGTGGTATTGTATTTAGATATGGAGGGCGGTGAGAAGGATGAGAAGGCTTTCTGAAGTAATTTTACAATAAAGACAGCACAACTCTAAAAATAAACTCAGTGATTATCAAAAAGTCCATCTTGGGGAGCTTCTGTGTGGATCCTTCACTTGCCAAGTATCTCAGATAAAAATAATTACACTGGTCCACTGAGTTCAGCACAGAAAATCCTTCAAGTTCATTCTCTTGTGCTGTCAGAAAGCTGATGAAAATAAAGTTTGTTCCTCTACATTAAGATTGAAACTGATCATTTAGGACCAGAAACTGCCTACCATTATCGGTAAAATCTACAGATTATGAGGGAAAACCCTAGAGTAGCGGTAATACCTGTGGCAACACCATTCAGTCGGATAGCCAACAATGCAGCAAGAACAACTCCAGCTCTGGAAAAAATGAAGAGCCCACTGCACTGAGCCCCATTGAAAACCTCCTGGTTATTCCACCAAATATTGATTCCTGAACTCTTCCCGAGTTAAAACATTAGTATTGTTGTTTCTAAATGAATATAAACTTGTTTTCTTTGCATTATTTTAGGTCTGGAAGCGCTACACCTTTTTCATGATTTTGACAATTTCTCATTTTCTGCAAATGCAAAACTTTTGGTTGGAATTTCAGAGACATGTCAGAAGTTCATGAAATAAAAGTACAATGTTAATTTCACTCAAACATGTACCTAAAATCAGAGAAACTGATCATTTTAAGTGGTCTCTTAATTTTTTTCTGGAGTCGTAGTACTAACAACGCAGTACTACGACTGCTATTTAGAGCCACTCATTGCCTCCTCACTACAATGAGGTTTTCTATGATTTGAATGGTTTTGTAAATTCTTGAGAACGTAGGGTGGTCTTAATCCAGGTGTGAAGGTGAACTTTCTTTCCATCATACAACCACTGATAAATGTTACTTTGGCATGATCTAAACTCCAAACGCATATTTATCTAAATATTGCCACAAAAGGTTGATGCATAAATAGCTATAATGCCACATGACATGATATTTTGAGAAATTTTGACACAGTTCTTCCCCAGAGGTGAAGATGGACGATGATTTGCTACTCAGTTTAACTGGTTTCCTCCCCCATGGTGTGTTTGTCAAAGAGGTACTCGGCCATCCCATTCTGAGGAGCGCCCATGCGACGCAGGTTTGAGATCCAGTCTGCCAGCTGTTTGATGGATTTCACCTGCTCATCCAGGAAATGTGTTTCTACAAAGTCACACATCTGTATAGGAAGACAAAAGACGTTGTATTGGAAAAATGCCAGAACACAAAGAGATCTGAAAGCTTGTTCTGCTTGGCTGTTTCTCACATGAGGATCATTGTGTTCCGCTGCCATTTTCTGCAGGTCCAGCAGGGATTGGTTTACACTCTTCTCTAGCTGCAAAGCACACTCCAAGGCCTCCAGGCCGCTCCCCCACTCGTCTCTATCGGGTTTCTAACACACAAATAATTCATGATGACTCAAACTTGTACGTGTTCAAGAGGACTGGTTTCAACACACAAACGTGAACCACTGGTTGTGAAATTAGGTTTTTACATTCTAAAAATGACCCAACTGCTGACAAGAATAATTTATTTCCACTAATTAGTAAAAGTATCTGTGCATACCTTGATGTCCTGCAGGAATATTCTGCCTCCACGCTTGTTCTGCAGACTCATCAGCTTCTCTGCATGCTCACGCTCCTCTTTCGACTGGGCATTGAAGAATTTAGCAAAATTTTCTAGGGATTTATCATCCCTGTCAAAGTAGTACGCCTTAAAGAAAAGAGAAAACAGGGTAATAAAGTAGCAACATATTTTCCACTTACTGTAACTCTAAAATAATACAGAACAAAAGTGGCTTTTAAGTGTTTCTCACCATTGAGAGATAAACATAGGAGGCATACAGCTCCAAGTTGATCTGTCTGTTGATTGCAGCCTCGCAGTCCTGATGGAAGTTTTGTCGGATTTGGGAAGTCATTTCTATCAAGGTTACAACAATGAATGAGAAAATGACCGTCAACGTGTCTGCAGGTCAAATCCAACACAAAACACACCAGGATACAATAAGAAAAAATTAAACAGTGTCCTTATGAGATGTTGATGATTTAAGGGACTAATCTGAAGAAAAAGGTCACTTATCTTTACCGGTGGCACACACAAGTCTCACACAGACAGACCATAACATTGTTTGCAAACTTTGCATTGTGGTAAAAGCAGTCTGTGTGCAAAAGTATTTACATCCCATGAACTTTGTCACATTATAACCACAACCGTCAATTTATTCCACTGAGATTTTATGTTGCAATCCAACTCAAAGTAGAGCCTGATTGCAAAGTCAGAATTTGTTTTTGTTTTTTTACATCAAAAGTGTGGCATGGATTTACATTCACTCCCAGCACCCCTCTGTCATTCTGAGAATGTATCAGCCTTGCATATTTAGAGCCACTCCTCTTTGCAAAATAACTCAAGCAGTTTGGACAAAAAGCACAGAACATCAGTTTTCAAATCTAACAAAACCTGATCAATGCATGGACATGCATTGATACAAACTTTTGCATGGTTTTACCGTCTTGCAGTAAGGCAGTCTCAAGTTATTCAAAGCCTTTATGGGGTTTTCTTCCAGTATTGTCAAGTAATTTAACTATTTCCACGGTTGCTTCGCCTTAAAAGTTCTCCACAATTTAATCCCCGTCTGTTGTGTTGACGCTGTTTGTTCCCCAATATTCTGCAACAAACCTTTGAGGCCTTTGCAAAGCAGCAGGTTTTATATTTGAGATTAAATTGAGCACAGGTAAACTCCATATTCTAATTAGATAGAATATGGAGTTGCATAAAATTTTATGAAGAGGTAGCGGAGTGTCGGGGTATAAATGCACCACGAAACCTTTACCTTCTACTTCGCCTTAAAGGTCTACTTCTTTTAAAATCCCAATATAATGGTTACAACAGTCACTTCACATATTTTATTGCACATTTAGATGCATCCGTATTGATCCAAACATTGCCTGCATCTGTTAGCAAACCGCTTATCAACTATTAATAAACCTTTATGGGATGGTTTCTATCTTAAACTTGCAGCTGGTAAATCATTGATTTCAAATCACGTTTATAAATCTCACAGAAAAGCCCAGCATTAACTTATGCTAGCTAAACAATGCGAAGCTAACCCGCCATGAGCTGTTAATAGGAGCATAAATAAACCTACCTGTTTGGAATATTTTCAACCCTTTTTCACTTTAGTAATAATTACTGGCAGAATGGCAGTTCAATATGTTTAATATTAAAGGTTTAAGAGATACACGCCACCTGAATGTTACTCAAAGTCACCGCACCGTTTTGCAGAGGCGCCCACCACGTAAACACGTCAGGAGGTGGAGTATGTTGCGTTCACTGACAGTAGGAACTAAGCGACACTAATGAAAGTAGCATTGAGTTAATTCAGCGTTTTTCCCTTAATGTGAAAGCTTTGCAGAATAATGTAAAGCGTCACCCTAAAATGCTTTAGATCAGATTCTAATATCAAAGGCAACCTCAATCAGTGATGTTCTCTTAATTTATTTGAGGTGAAAACGCCACTAAAACCAGTCATAAATTATTTCCACATGTATAAACAGTATAGTGATTCCAGTCTTTTGGTTGAATTTTACAAATTAGACAAGTAAAATCAACAAATTCAGCATGAAGATTGTTATAAGAAAATAAAAATAAAAACAGACCAGGCACTATAACTTCCAGATATTTAAGTAGATCAACACCCTATATCAAGGTGTTAATAATTATTAGGCAGCTTCTTTTCCTCAGGCAAAATTGGCCAAAAGAAATTGAGAGATTTAAGTGATTGAAAAGTACAAAATTACAAAAAAAAAAAACTCTTAGAGGGACAGAGCACTCTTGGATTGCTAAGATATTGGGGCGTGATCACAGAAATATCAAACGTTTTGCTGCAAATAGTTAACAGGGTCACAAGAAACATGCTGACAAAAGAAAAAAAATCGTTAATTAACCACCAAAGATTTGAGAAGACTCAAATGTGATCAGGTGCTTGCAAGGTGGAAGAGTTCTGGTGCAGGCTGGTGTTGTTACAGATGAGCTAGTTGGACTTTTTGGAGTTGAAAATCAACTCCCAAACGTACTGCTAGTTTTTAGAAGACACTTTCTTTCTTCAAGCAGTGGTGCAGGAAAAAAGTCTAAATCTTTCCTGATTTTTACACAGGGTAACGTTCCATAGCATCCATCAAAGTATTCCACTATATGCAATTTCTTGCACACCACCAACTTTGGTGGGTTGGCTTCTAAAAAGCCAATTAATTTGACGGAAGAATCATAGCAGCGTGACTACACTAGGCCTTTGCAGTGATTTCACTGCTTGGGCCTAAAAATGCAACCAGGCAAAACAACTTTCCACATCCCCAATACAGCATGTGTTTTTTTCCCTACATTACTAACTCAAACTAGCACTAAATCATATTTCCTCACTACTAGAAAACCTCTAAAAGAAAAACAAATTACACTGGGAAAACTTTATTTGAAACAGATTTAAAAAAATGAATACAGCAGCAAACACCCCACTGCTCTCAGTTAAAAAGGTCTCACTTCCCGCCAGCTGGAGGCGAGTGCCACACTGCAGAGCTGGTGCGTTTAAAGTAACGTGGCTTGCTTTTGTAAAATATGTTCTCCAGTCTGAGTGGCTCAATGGGCTGGAAGATGGAATCCACATCAATAGGTTTGAAGTACTGCTTCATAATTAGCTGCTCCAGATTGGCACCTGGAAAAGTGTAAAAAAAAAGTCAGTTTTGAAATGGCATATAACCATGTACAGAAGCACCACAATAACATTTCGAAACCCCTACACTGGTGGGGTTGCAAAAATCAACCAAAACTCCAGACAAAAATGGGGTTCTTGCTTTGAAATTTTTTACCCTGCAGTGTAAATACCCAAACTGGTTGTACACACCTCCGGCCCAGGCGGGAATGGGTTTTCTCGGGGCAGACTCATCGTCTGTTGAATCGTCGCTGTTCTGGTCCATTCCGTAATTCTGTGGATTCTTTGAAATAGTCAGCTTCTTATTTCCGCCGTTAGGAGTGATGGTGTACGACTGAGGTGACATTTCCTGCAGGGAGAAAGCAGAAAGCACACAATGAGGCTTGATGACGAAAAGTAGAAGTTAGGCTTTTAGAAAACGTGTGTCAAAAATGTTTAAAGAAATACCTGAATGTCCACAGTAACATTTAGACCACCCTTTCTGATAGGCGTTTTCATTGCAGAGTGCTGGGAGAAAGTAAGAAAAAAGTAAAAAAAATAAAGACAACAGTAGGTCAGGAAAAAAAAAAAAAACATTACATGGAAGTTGGATAAAAACTGACAGCATAAACTGGGTTAAAAGATAAACAAAAAACATAGTCATGTTTTATTCTTAGCTTGCAATCAATGAATGAGTGAATGCAAGCTCTAAATCTGAGTGATGCTTACCTCAAGGTCAACTGTTTTATTCAGCAACTTCTTTAATACAATTGAGAGGAGAGAGAAAAATTTTGAGTTTGTAAGATCAGAAAATGACGAAATACGTAAATGCAAAAAACCATCTCAATTTAATGCTTTTGCATCACAAAACCATAATTTAGCAGGATTTTCCACCAGATTTTTGCCCGTCAGCTTACTTGTGCCTCAGCAGCAGCAGCTTCTCTCCGTTTCGCTTCTTCCCTCTCTTTTAGAGCTTTCTCTTTTGCAGCCAGCCTCTGCTGCTCCTCCTGAAATAATTGTCAGAAGTGTCAAATATTTCCAGTGCACAAAAAAGAAAGCATTTTTCCTAGTGTAGAAATTTGAATGCCGATAGTCCAGGCTTCACAATAAAATCATTTTTTGATTGGGCCTGAAAGCATAACGGCGCAGACAAAAACATTTCCTACCAGTTTCCTCTTGTCTTCCAATGCTTTCCTTCGCTCCTCCAGCTCTCTCTTTTCTTTTTCTCTGGCTGCTCTCTCTACCTCACGCTGTAAAGCAAGAGCTTTTTCTTTTTCTACCCGTTCTCTGCAAACACACATAAAAAAAAGCAATTATTACAACCTGGTATCGCTAAAATATCTCAAATTCAATGTGCAAGTTGACCCATTTGCCATTAAAAAAAAGAAGGGGAGAGAAAAAAAAAATCAGAAAGTTAATTTGAACTTAAATTAAACGTGAATATTATTAAAAATGTCACTTCATCTTAACTGCTGTATTACATGGGCCAACTTTACTCTTAATTATACATGCATTTTAAAACGAGCAATTTTGTTTGCAGGACATTTAGAATATCTTCCAGTTCCACTAAGAGTTCTTTACAAAATTTAAGTTTATTGGTTCTGAGAAGGTAAACCTGCATTATGTCGTCAACATGAATGCATCACTTTAAAATGGCCTCTAATCATCATGCAGCAAAATTTGTTATTGTGACAGGCCTATCCCGGAGTGAAATTGAAATTTCATATCTTCTATTTTACCAATTACATACTTTAGTATTTTTTTTCCTGAACCAATACCACTAATTGCAGTCACTCATTTCCAACAGACCTTTCAGCAGCAGCAGCAACAGCAGCTGCAGCAGCAGCTGCAGCAGCAGCAGCCGCAGCAGCCTGCCGTTCCCGCTCCAGTTCTTGCTCCCTCTGGCGCTCCAGAGCTTTGCGAGCTTGCTGTTCCTCCTCCTCCGCTTTCTTTTTGGCTGCCAGCTCCTGCTGTCGTTTCTCCTCCTCCTCCTGAGTTTCAAGTGCAGGTGACATTTATCATTTTTGCATCCTCCAAAAATGTTGAAGGTGAATAATATTCAAATTTTGTCATGTGGACTAAATTGTCCATTTTATTTGACTATTGTGTGCATGTTTGCCAAAAATAAACGGTTTTTAAACATTTTGTATACAGTAAGCTTATAAACATTTCAGTCGGGTGATTAAAGAAAAACAAAAAAGGCTATATTTACAGCAGTAAATTAGCAAATTACAGGGATAAAACAAACAAAAAAAAACTTTTCACCTGCTGAATCTTTTTCTTTCGAGCTTCTTCTTCTAGCTTTTTCTTTTGCTCCAGCTCTTCTTGACGCTTTGCTGCCAGTTTCTTTTTAGCTTTCTCCTCAGCCTGACGCTGTGTAGACAAATAAAATGAGTATTAACGAATCTATGAGCAAATGCAGAGCCACCAAACCTTTTGCATACTTTATCATTCTTTTCATCAATTTGAGCCATCTTTTGTTCAATCTTCTTTTTCTTCTCTTCCTCCCTCAGCTCTTCCTTTACTTTTGCCTCAAACACTCTTTTTATCCTCTCTTCCCTTTTCCTGTTGAAAACAGATTTTCAGAGTCAGATTTAAATAAAAACAGCTCGCCCAAAAGTAACTTCCCCCCCCAGTATGGTAAACCTCTTCAGCTCTTCCTGCTTTCTCTTCTTTTCTTCCTCCATTTTTCTCATTCTTTCTTCCTCTTGTTCCTGCTTCTTTCTAAGAGCCTCCAGCTTGTAACGTTCTTTGGTCTGAAAGAAGGAAAAAGATATATATATATGTAGAAAACTGATGATCAGAAATATAAAGGCAAAGAGTTACAATTAGATGCAAGTTTTAAAGAGTTAATGATTTTATCGATAAACATTAAGATGACTGTGAGGAGGAAAAGAGAGAAACAAAAAAAAAAAAAAAAAAAAACAAAAAAAAAACACAGTGAGTTAGAAACATGTGTTACATTTTGGACGCCCAAAACTTCAGAGCAACTAAGAGGAATGGTAAACAGGATTTTATTGTTCCCGTCGACTTCGTCGCCACCTGCTGGTACACAACAGTCACTAAAGCTGTTTTAAAAATTAGAATAAAACTATAATAACAAATTCAAAACACACACACACACGCCCCAAAGACACCCACAGTGAACTGATCTGTGTGACAAAATACAGCTAATGTTTGGTAATAGTGAAATATTACTTTTTTTTTTCTTTTTTATAAATCAACCTAATGAAAAAAAAACAAACATCTATTTTCAGCTCCTTCCACACTTAAACAGCATTTCCATTTCACTGTTTGGAGTCTACTTTCATTTTCAGCACAAGGAATAAATTAGTTTCTTCATTTTTATCAAGTGTTCCCCAGAAATGACATTTGCAAGCATTTTTTAGAAGGCAACAGTGGGAAAGGATTTTTTTTTGTGCAAGTGAAGTTTGATCCTTCACACTACGGTTGTTAAGACACCACCAGATTCCTACAGACAGTGCTTTAGCATGACACTTACCACAATCCCCATGTTTATCTAAGGAAGAAACAAAAACATTTAAGCCAAAATTTTGCAGCTAAAGCAAACTGGCACAAATGTTAGTAGGATTTCAAGGTTGCTGTTCCCTTGTTTAGGAAACACACAGACTCCAACTTCAGTGATGAGATGCAATTAACTCATAGTGAAGAATTTGTTTGATTTCCTCTGACTGGACGAGATGGGATATCACCTCAGAGGCCAAGTTAAAGGGCAAGTCAAACTTATTAGTAAAAGTCTTTTCACAGGTCTGCCCAAATGTCAATCAGAACACTGCTGTTTGCTAACAGTTACCTTTGGTTGATAAATGGATCGTTAATTTTAGTCTGTTTTGCAAATCCATATTCTTTTCCTTTATAACAATGTTTGCAGTTTTTGTCATGTAAAGTTATTTGAATTACCCTGTTGCTGTAATGTAATAAGTGAATTAGCCTTGGAGGACAAGTAAAGTTTTACCGGTTCTTTATACAACCAGAAATCACAACAGTGGCGAAACATTTCAGTAGCAACAGTCGGTGTGTTAATCTGGCACCGTCAGTGAGACGGAAACTTACTTTAGGATCAACTTTCAGAGGAGTGGTCTGCTTGATGAAGGATTTTATCACGGCGGTTCGGCCAATGGAGCTAGGGGTCATCATCAGCATCTGATTCTTATTCACGGTGTGAAGAAAAGATCTCATGTTCGGCTTGATGGTCTATATATTGGAGAGAAGACAATGTTCCATGCATTACTTCAATTATAAACCCACTTAACAGTTTAAAAAACACACCAATAAGATTGCTGCGTCGTACGCTTTGGCTTTTCTTTGGTGGAGAGAAGCGCTTCGAGGGGCTGTCCTCAGTATCTGGGGCCTTTCGTTTTGAGCTGAGCCTCGAGCTAAAGGAAGGAAAACAAAAATGCTAAGTCAATTTGCAAATATATGCATAACATGTTATATACAGCACTGACATGTCTTTAGTATTGCTAACATGACACTACTCTTATTTCTTTGCCATTTGGGACAATACCCAAGTCCAAGTGTTAAAACGCCACATCACACCAAAACTGAACACACTCACACCTTCGAGTTGCCTGGCTTTGTTTCCCAGCAGCAGTCACTGAAAGAAAAAAATAAAATAAAAATTGCAATCAATTTAATACCATCCAAAAAGCTGCGTGTTTTTGAGCAACGCCTCAAAAACACAAAATCCTAATCCTTAAGTATTTTTGGTCTAGTTACTAGTGCAACTATCTCATTACACCCAAGATACAAATAATGTACAAGTGACTTTTCAACAAGATATAGGAGACTGTTTTAAGTCAACAATTCTTTACTGAGTGACATAAAAGCACTAGTCACAGAAGCAGATTATTTAAAGTTTTTTGTAAGTTAGTTTTGTCTTATTCAATCTGAAGATACTTGCACTAGAAAGGAGACAAAAATGTTTTAAGAATGTGTGTGTGTGTGTGTGGGAGGGTGGGGGGGATTGCAGTGAAAATCATAATCAACAGATTAAAAACAAAAATATGACAGGATGTCATACCTGACTTTTTGGCAGGAGTGCTCATTTTAACCAGAGAGCAAAACAGCGGAGGGGGAGCCAGTTTGGGAGAATTGGCAGCTACAGAGCGAGTCACGCGCTCAACAGCAGGCACAGGGACGTCGCGACTCCTTTCAGACTTGTTTGATGGAAAGAGAGAAAGAAATTACATAGAAGACACCTCAAAGGAATAAGTTAAACACAATAAACAAAGAAAAGCTACCTCTGATGCTTCACTTGCTTTTTCCGGCAAGTCATCAACGGCGTCTTCAGTTTCTGCTTCCGTTTTGCTGTGAAAGGGAATAAAATAGTAAATAAGATTCATGAATTCAATTCCAGCATCTGGTGGAAGAGGGTAGATTATAAAAAGACAAGTAAAGCCAGGGTTCTATTGAACCACTGGTGGTACTTCAGGAATCTTTACAAAGCATAGAAAATGTAACATTTTAACTATTCATGAGGTAAATATGGTGTGAATAAACTTATAGGCTCCAAATCAAATGTGTTGAATGCATTAGTACTAGGACTTTCCACCATTTGCAGTTTATAAACACAACATGCAATATGCACATGAAAATATAAAGCAGCTTTCATTAGCAGTCACGTATCTAGCATCCTAAATGAAAAGATTCATTTCCACCAGTTAGGGGGGGGGAGAAACAACAAAGCTCAGTCAAAATGTAATTTTTCAGTAAAGTCAATTTGTGCACATTTTTGTGATTAATGCAATTTCTGAGAAACATCAGCTCAGATTTTAAAACAGAACTGTGAACCCCCATTTTTTTTAACCTTAAAGCCATTTCCGTTCCTACAACTGTATATGCACAAAAGAACGTAAATTTCCCCAAACGAAAAATTGATATTAAATACAAAGAAAGTGGTTTTACTCACTCTTCCTCATTATCCTCCTCTGCAGTGTCCATGGAGGAGTTTGCTCCTACACACACACACACACAAAAAAAAAAAAAAAATCCAAGATGAGAAAGAAGTTTAATCAAAGTGAGGAAGACGATGTCTGCATTTGGGAGATGAAATAACTCACCACCAGTGTTGTTGCTGCTGCTTGTAGAGGTGCCCATTCGAGTAGACTTCCTCTTGAGCATAGAGCGGCGTGAAGCCCGGCGAACAGATTCTTGTGTCATACTGTGCCGAAGACCAGCCAGTGAGTGGCGCAGTTTGAGGGTGCAGCGTGCAGAGCTCCGCTTTGACCGCCGATCAGCTGCAGCTATTGCTATCTTTGTAGCCGTGCGACCCGGAGACGCCTCTGGCTGACTGGCAAGTTCGGCAGACAAGCGGTCCTCTGCTGAGATGTTGACGACCAGCTCTGGTAAAAGACTCTGAGGAGGAGACTGAGAAGTGCCGCTTCCGTCGTCAGATTTGATTTCTGCATCATTTACTTTCTGAACTTTGTCCACTTCGTCCTCTTCCTTAACCAGCTCTGGCTTCTTGTTCTGCACCTCTTCCTGCTTGCTGCAGTCACTCTCTGACAAGCTCTCGTCTGCATCTTCAGGCTTCGTCTGTTTGTTTTTACGAGTTGCACGTTTTGGTTTTGGAGGGTTACTAGCCTTGGAGGTTGAGACCTCAGAGATCGCTTCTTCTTCGAGAATCAAGTTCAAGGGTTTAACAGATGATCCTCGAAGATTGCTACGCTTTCCCTTTGAGAACCTGCATCACAGACACAAAAGGTTGACACAGGCACAACATGATTTCAGGTCATTCCCCTTCCTAAAAGGAAATGATCAAACAAACCTCCTTGCTTGACCTTCCTCTTGGCGCCCTGCAGACACCCGCCTCCTGCGGCTGTTCTTTTTCTGTGAAGGCGTTTTCGGCATCAGTTCTGGTTCAGCATTAAAGTCTCTGAAAACGAATAACAGAGAGAGATGCATCAAAAAAAAAAAAAAAAAGTCTGGTAAGAATCCATTTAGCAGACCTTCACTGCATTAAGGCAAGCCTACCTAGAGAACATGCGATTTGCTTCCTGTTGTATCTCTTCCAGCCAAACCATGTGGACATTTTCGATCTCACTGACGAATTCCTGCGTCTTTCCCACAAACATCTCCGTGAGGGAGCGCACCGACGGCAGCACGGAGTTCATGGCGGCAGCTAAAGGGAGAAGATCAAGTGACCGGATTACATACGCTTTCACAGAATGTAAGCTTAGGCCTGCCGCAATAAACAATAAATCAATTAATCACATGATGAATGAAAATGCTCGGCCTCATTTTAATTTAATCGGCATTTCTTCATGCCTTTTTCTCTTTCCAATGATGATACTGGATGAAAAACAGCTCAACTCCACTGACCCATCTCTTCCCCATTTCCTTAGCATAAAGGAGGAGTGAACTATTGGATCAGGTAGTCAGATATGCCCATCTTCTCTACGTAAATCTAATGATTATTGAAGGGCAATATAGTATACAGGCTTCATAATCTGCACTCGTTTGGTTGAATGTAGTTTTTATTTTCACTTTGGTTTTTATGTTGTGCTAAGTTTTTACTCGTGGATTTTTAGTTAATGGAGACAGACTCCATTTCATTTTGTTTACCTGTTCTAGTGTTAAATGTTCTTTTGAAAATAAAGTGCATTTATGTTTGGTAGGACATGCTTGCATTATTATGTCATTACCATTACATCAGTTTAAAATGGCCTTCAAACAATATTATCGTTTACCGCAATAATTTGAGACAATTAATCGCTCAGCAAAATTTGTTATTGTGACAGGCCTGTGAGAGCTTTGTTACTTTTTGAGAAGTGAGAATCTTGGAATGTAAGGAAATTCTCTATAATCAAATACTAGCTATCCAGGCGAGTGTCTTACCAAACAGTGTGCTGCAAGTACTGAAAGTTGGTTTATTGTACATCTCAGTTAAAAACTGGATTGTTGATTCTATTCAATGCTAAATTTAATTTACTTCCAGAAATTATTTAGATCATCTGATGAGCTGCAGCATGTTGAGAAAACGGCTTCATTTTTTTTGTTTTCACTACATGTGTTTGGACAATTTATCTCATTCCCAAACTAATAAATCACTTGTCCTGTTGTGTGTCTTGGCATACATTAATTGGAGTTTATCATCAAAACTGCAACATGTCCAATGTGTTGTGTTTTTTTTTTTAACAGTAGATTTTAAACAGCATATGATTGCCAATTTCCACAGCAATTCTACTTTTTAATAAAATGCATTGTCATGTGGTACTTTCATTTATGTTTTGGGTTATTTGATGGTTGCTGTGAAATACCTTTCAAAAACACTTTTCACATTGCAATATGCTGTTTTTGCAGCAACCATAAGTACCTATGCTACAATTTTTATATGTATATTTTTATACAGAAAAACTGCAACAGCGTTATCTTTTGGGAGACATGACATTTCAATCAGGAACAAACTTTGTTGAATTAAAGTAACTAAATCTAAAGTGAAGTGAGAGTATGCTTGGATTTAACTGTGTTTCTCTAAAAAATGCAAAAGAGAAAAAATACTTTCAGACTGAAGAGTAAAAAGATATTGTAAATTCCTTTCTCCATTAACAAATAAAAATGTTCAAGCTCCTTAAACCCTGAAGTAAAACAATACCTTTCAATTAGTGCTGAACTATTTTTTCATCTCCATTTTGTTCCTTTGCTTACTGTTCTGCCTTAGATACTGTATTTAAATAGCATATATCTAATAATATTGCTATACTTTATATACTGCTTTGTTACGCTATACTATGTACATTTGCACTTTTGTAGATGCTACAATGACAAAACCTCTCTAAATGAGTGACAACAGTGATCATGAAACTTAAATGTTGCAAAAGTGGCATTGTACCTTACGTCCAAAAATAAACATTTTAACTAAACACTGATGTTCACTTAATATTTTTTCACGATGGTCTATAAATAAGAGATTTATGTTTATAGTTATTAAACTTTATATTTTAAAACGTCCAAACAAGTTATGCAAAATTCCGGAAGCGACTATGCACAAAAATAACCTGGACCTGCTGTGGCGTCAATTCACAGAGTATGTTCGGCGACAACAATAATTGTAATTTTCTGCACTTCCACCTATAATAACGCGTAGATAGCATCAATACATTTGAAACACTTAGAAAAAAATGACGTGGGTAAAGTTAACAATAGCAACTACTGGTTTCAAAGTGCAGCATGCTAGCTTTGGGGTGGGGAGATTTGTAGGAAAATCATAGCTAAAACTACAAACACATGCAATTTAACTGAGAAAAGAAACAGACTTTAATGTGTAAGTAACGCTAGCTTTAACGTTTGAATGTCTTCCTACTCCAAAAACCACCAACGTTAAAATGTTAGCACGTAACGTTTACAAAAATCGACAAGCATAAAGATTTACCTTTAGTATCCGTATTTCTTTGAAACGTCACTGAAGACCGTTGGTCTGTTATTTATAGTAAAAAAAAAATCAAACCCCTAAATCAATCGCATATCTGCACTAAACAAAAACGAACTAATAATAATCCCTATTTTTGCGTGTAAATATTTCGGCTCTAGAAGTGAGGGAAAACAACAGCTATTCACCCAATAACCCGCTGAAACCGTTTTTAACTTGTTCAAACCACGGCACGGCAACCAATCACAGAGCAGAACATCTTTTTCGAGTGGGTCGATGTTTACACCGTGACATCCAGGATGAGCGGAGTTAACCTTGCAAATAGCAAGCAGCGAAGTATGCGGGGAGTGGCAGCTGCGGGGTCTGAAGGAATATAATATAAACATTGCGGAACCTTAGGGCGGGGTTACGGTTTACGAGACAGATTTAAATCAACCAATGACTGGTTAGAATTTTTCGTGTGCCTCTTACGACACTTTTGCTCATGTTTATGGCACAGTGATAAAGTTGTTGTTTTCTCTAATACATTAACCTTGTGAACAATCCAAAAGACTTTTTCCAGTTCTTTCTTCTCTTTGTCTTATGTGCTTCTGTCACTCGATGACAGTATAAGGCTGAATCCACCAGCTGATCCACTTCATTCTTGTGCCTCTTGTGAGTTATCAATATAAATATACAAAACAAAAGAGGCATGTTTTTTTCTTTTCAGTTCACGTTCAAAAATCTATTTTGGCGAAATACTGCTGTGGAAATCCATATTTAATTACCCAGCTGGGATTTTTTTAATCCTCAGTGTATCTCTGTTCATGAATATTACAAAAAACTATCTTTAAACATAGGTGTAATTGAAGAAACAACATTAAAATCTGTTTCCATGTTTATTTTTAATTAAACATGACATTTGCAAGATCATTTGTGACAAAGGAAAAAAAAAGGTCCAAAATAGGGTCTTTTATTGTTCCTTTATAATATTACCAATAATTTTGTTTATTGTTGAAAATTTCAACACATAAAACATATCACAGATATAACAACTGCATATTTGTCTGTGAATAAAATGAGGAGGAGGAGTGACAAGGCTCGTGTTTCAAAGCGGCCAGCAGGAAGACGGGGGATCCATTTTACATATGCAGCCTGCTTCTCGAGGAAAAGTGACTGGCTGTCCTGAAATGACAGAATGTGTAGTATTCAAAGACAAAGACATTTTATGTTTCTAACTTCAATGATTGTTTAATGAGACACAAACTGTAGCTGCATGTCAATGCTTGTGTGGTACCTGGCTTTAGAGGGATTTTAGCTCCTGATGCCTTCAGGACAACTTGCAGCTTATGAGGATTAGTGTTTCCAGCTCTGCCAGTCTGTTCTCTGAGTATGACGCAGACATCATCTTTCCTGAGCAGCCAGTCCATCTGATTGCCCAGGTAGTTGATGCCTCGGACACACAGTTCACAGATCTCATCCGGAAGCAGCGGGGCGAAGGCCAAGCATTCTTTCTGAACTCTAAAAAACAGTGAAGCCTTTCAATCACCGTCAGTAGACATGTGATCTTCTGAGCATATTGGAGGGATAAATAACTGACCTGAAACCCGTGTACCCAAACAGCACAGCCTGCAGGAATCCTCCCATACCTGTGAGGAAATTTACCGCTCCAGAGCCATCTGATGATTCACTCCATACCTGTGAAGAGAAGTGATGAAGAATTCACTGAATCACTGTTGGTGTAACGGGGGCGTGTGAGTCCCTCTGCGTACCTGAAATGGCCCCTGGATGTTCTTGAAGCACTTTTCAAGCAAGCGTTGAGCTTTCTCAGCTTCGCCCAGCTCCAGCCAGCCTATTGCAAACATACCCTGCAGATGGAAAGGAAAATTAATTTGTTCAAAACTTAGAACGCTACGTTGTGCACGTATTTTTCAACATTTACAACCACAAACTTTAAAGCATTTTATATTGAATGCCAAGATAAAGTAACGCATATTTTCTAAGTGGAAAGAAAACGATATACAAATTTTAAAAAGTTTTTACAAACATAATAACCAACACCCCAAACCAATACAACTGTTTGGGCGTATGTGATCATTGGTTTTGCACATCCAGACACGGAATTTCCCAGTTGAATTTAGGTCAACGCTTTAACTAGAACATCAAATATGTTTGTATATATCCCATTTCATTACAGCTCTGGTTGTGTGTTTAGGATCATTGATATGCTTCAAGGAGAACCTCCACCACAGTCTCTTGTTTTTTCAGGATTATCCTACATTCACCTCCATCCCTTGTTTCTCCCTGACCTGTCTGATGTGTTCCTTTGTTTTCACTATCTTATGTCTTTGACAAGAGAGTCTCTTTAACACAGAGTTAAATACTAGCAAAAGGACTTTTGAAGGTAACTAGTTGAAGATGATTTTATTTATGGGCTGAATACAAATGGACATTACATCTTTCAGATGTATAAAATCTGAAAAGATGTAACAAAAACATAAATCATTTTTTTGTTGGTCTATCATGTTTAATCCCAATAAAATACCTTGAAGTTTATGGTTGGAAGGTGCCAAAATAAAATAAGAAAAAGTTCAAAAGTTATGAATACCTTTCCAAAACACTGTTCATATTTGTAAAGGAGTTTGTAAAATGTGCTGAACGTATAGAACTCCTTGAGCCTAACTCACCCACGTCATGGCCGGTCCGTTTGGGTCTGTGACCGGCTCGTAGGCTTCCAGGTCATTCCTCCTAACCTCCGGAGGCATTGGCAGGCCGAGAGGATACCCCAGCATCACTGTGTCCGCCTGTTTCACCGGTTGACCTGCGTGTGACAAACAGCAGAAGGTTTGGATGTTTTCTGAATTCTGGATCCTTTTTTCCTGGTTTGGTGTGAGAGAGGCACAAACTTCAACCTTTACTGTAGCCATCATACTCAGGATGGTACTGCAACTCTTGGTCAAAAGGTATTTCGATGCGCTCGGCCACTTCCTGCCACTCTTTTGGAGCTGAGTGTTGGAGAAAATCAGCCAACTCGACAGCAAACTGCAGACTAAGAGAGGAGAAACTACTTTTTCGAATAATATTCATAACCTAATCTGTAACGTAAAGCAATATTCTTTGACTGTCCTGGTAAACATGTGAAAAGAAACCCCATTTTGCTACAGAAGCATAATCAGTAGAAACAACTTTTCTTGTCAGAAATTTTCAGTTATGAAGACAAACACACATTTGCCTGATTTTTCTGTCCCGTTTTGATCCGTTGACTCATTTGTCACATCATATTTATACCCAGTGAAACAGCAAATCACGGATTACTAAAACGATTCTGATCAAAACAAAGCTTAAATGACAAAAAGGTTTCAGCTACACTTCACTTTGAAGCTTTTACAGGGAAGTGAATCACTGAGGGAATTTTAAATATAACTAATATTTCTTATTTTTTTCTCCAATTTATTATACGTATATTTTTTAATGTTCAGATTTGAGACAAAGCTTTCTGCAGGCTTTTACCAGGGTGCCAATGAATGCAGGCGGTGCCGTCTCTTATAATGTCTAAACTCTAACACAAATACCTGAGTTTGGCCACTGTGTTGGTGTACACCGAGTTGTTGACGTTGTAGTAATATTCATCTGGTGGCATAACACCTACATGCAAAAAAGAGAAGAATTTTGCAAGTATTCATTAAATGTATTATAAATATAACAATTAATTTATGCAAAGCACATCAAAATGTGATGAGCATATATTTCTATAACATGTTTAGTTGAATCTTTTAATGCATGCAAAATGGGTTTTTCAGTTGCAATTTTTTCAAGTTACGAAACCTACAAAAATAAAAAAAAGGCATCCAAAGGGCCAGAAAAATTCAAAGTAATTTCATTTAGTTACTTAATTAAGTAATTAATTTAAATTCTTGTAATTTAAATGAATCATGATGGGTAGCAGTGAACAGGTTTCTGCATTGGATTTTAGTCCAATGTATTTAGGTTATCATTCAAGTAGATGTGCACATTCACAAATTCTTCACCATTAAAGTAATTGGATGATGTGACTGAACCTGAGTTCTGATTCTTTTAAAGCAATGTTATGCCAAATAATAATTCAAACACAAAATTGCCAGGGCTTCTGTAGTTTGGACCTCTTAAATGCAGCAGGTAGCTTCTTTATTCTTACCCAACAGGTGATATTTCTGGTCGTCAGGGTTCCACTTTACCCTGGAAACCCAGTAATCAGCCACCCCAAAAATCACCTCGCTTCCCTTTCCCTCCGTGAACACGGACAGATCCTGCAACAAGCAGCTCAGTCAACTTCTCAGAGGCAGAACACGTGATGGGAAGTAGGGGTAAGTGGTCGTTACCTCAGTGAGGTAGAGATAGTGCTGGAAGGCCAGCGTGACATCTCCGTTGATGTGAATCTCTTGTTGCCCATAAATGTCATCCGGACACACCTCTCTCCCTGACACAGCACTCTCCCATGGGAACTTCAGCCCCTGGAAGATAGCATCTGTGCTTTAGAAGACTCAGACAATGTTGTTGTTTTTCGCTGTTGAAACTTGGAACCTGAGCCGCATTCAGCAGGATTCCTTTGCCTGGAAAAGCTTTGATTTCAGCGTTTTCCTTGTCTGAACTTGTCTGAACATGAAAAAGAAAATGAGTCTGACTTTATTCCAACCTGGTTGTCTAAATATTGTGTCTTTCCTCACCCTCTAATTTTCATTTTTCCAAAACTTGTCCTCCCTTCTCTACTCCTTCTTCCTTCCCTACTGCTCTTCCTTCCTTCCTCCCTCACTTCCTTTCCCATTTCTCACTCCATCGTTCTCCATGTTAGCTAAGTAAATAATAAAAATGTCTCATTGGTTGTATTTTATTTTGTACGTTTTAGGTTAGATTTTAAGCAGGGTTTCCCCCAGTATATTATAAGCCTGGTGGGCCGCCAGGCTTTACTTGTGCCCCCACCAGGCTTAGCATTGCCTAATTAATGTACCTTGTAGCCTTGCTTCTGGGCGTTGTCTTTGGCACCGTCTATCGTCCCAACTCTGTACTCCAGCACGGATCGGGCGAGCTTCGGGTAGAACAGCGCTATCCCTGGATACATCCAAACATCCTGTCAGAAAAAAAGAGGTACACTGTGTGATATGGACAGCATAGCAAATAAACGAGCTGCAATCAACTTTCTGGAGCTTCACCTGATCCCAAAAAACATGACCCCAGTAATCCTGGCCGTCCCCGCCGTTAGAGAGCCCACCTGGACTCAACCCCCCGAAATAACTGGAGGTGTCATGGATGGACGGGAAGGCGCTCAGGAGGTAGAACATGCAGCCAACAACAGCTTTGCTGAGGGTCTCAGATCCCGTGACCTCTACCTTGCTCTGCAACCACAACTCCTTCCAGGCCTTCTCGTGAGACGGTCGCAGGTTTCCAGTCTCCATCAGGTTCAGGCCCTCGTCGTAGCTGGACTTGGCAGCTTCCAAGCTGTTGGCCACGACCAGGATGAATCCCCAGCGAGCTTTTGTTTGCTCCGGTGGCAGTGACACAGTGGAAGGCACAGGGGTCCAGATTAGGTGGACTGTGGGACAGGAACCGCCTGGGAATTCAGCTTTCGCCGTTTGCCCTTGAATATGCCTGGAGGGACAGTATGAACCGTAACATTTCTAAAACAACTTGAACGTTTTCCTGTGATGAGCTGGTGTAACAAGAGGTCGGTAGATTTTACTACTTCAACATATTTTTACTCAAGAGTAAAATGTAAGGCGTCCAAGATATTACTTAAAAGTAAAAAATGTATTTGGTAAAAAGGTCTACTCAGTTACTGAGTAACTGGTCAAAACATCAATAATTTAATACTTATAATGACATCATCAGATGACCAAAATGTAAAATTATGTAGAAATTTTGGTGTTTTAAAGACCAAAATGAAAAGAGTTCATATAAATGATAACATAAAATGACAAAATCAGGCAAAAATATTTTCCAAATTAATTTATTTCAATATAAAACTTTAGAAACTTTAACAAAAGTGTGTGTCTGAGTCCAGCAATATTTTGATTGCTACATATTTTTGAAAAAATTCTTCAAGTAAATGCAACTGAGTAAATAATGTTAAGTTCATACAAACAACAGCCACTGCTACGGAGTAAAAACATGCTGAAAGCCTCACCTTCCACCTTTGTAGTCAGGAGAAGACTCAAACTGGATGTCTTTGCTGTGAGGGTCGAATGAACTGACCAGATTAACCACAACTGGCTCCTCTGAGGTCACCCGGCGCTCCAACAGAACCTCCATCACCAGGATGTTGGCGTAAAAACGGTGACAGTATAGAGACTGCGAGGCAGTCACACTGGCTGAGCTCAGAGTGTGGGAGAAAATACCTGAAGATGGGAGGAAAACATAAAAAAAAAAAAGAAACAAACAGCATCACTCACTCCCGTAGAGGCTACCTGTGTGGGTGTCCAGGGTGTAGTTGTGCTGGGCAGGTTCTTCTGTCTCAATCTTCGCAGCCAGAGGGCAGGGGATGTCAGCTCTGTGGCAATCTCCAGCCTCCCCGTTGTAAACACCACCCATGTGCATGATGCTGTCGAACACCTTCCAGCCCAGGAGCCCATTTGCAAGAGGAGGGAGGAAACGGGGGTCGTTGGGAAGAGCGTCGGTGGTGAAGACGTAAGGGTCCGAGTCACAAGACATGCTGTGAAGATCAGCCTCTCACCGTCACTTAATGAAAGCGACGCAGAATGATTTTATCTAAAGAAACCACAGTTAAAGTCATTATGACTGACATGTGAGCAGTTAGGTTGAAAAGTATTTTCCAACTTGCAGGTTTTACATACAGTATTGCAAATAGTTCAGCTCTTTTCAGTGTTTAATGCACATCATGTACAGTTTTGGAAAAGTCATTCGACTCAGTTGCACATCCATTGGATTGCAAGTCCGATATTTTCCTTCGTAATAACTGCACAGTGTAATGTGATTATTACTATGATTGCTGTCTTTTTTATTTTTTCCAACAGTTTTAAGAACGTTTATTGTGTGAACCTGAATTTAATCTTTGTGGGACAATAAAGGCTGATTCTGTTCAGTTTCTGTTTTAATTTGTTTATTCATTTTTTTTTGTACCTAAATGTTTAAGAACAAACAAATTTTAACAAAATGTGAATAAATTCAAAACACTGCTTTCAAATGATGACTTCACTTATAAACGGGGAAAACTAAAACGAAACCAGGCTAGATGTGAAAGATTAACTGTCACATAGACCTGATAAATGGTTGAGCATTCGTTTTTAAGATAATTAACAATAAGTTACTGTCGGGGAAAAAGATGGGACACTCTTTGACACAAATTGTTTTAATTTAGTTACACTGGAGGTCAGACCACAGTATCCGACTTTGACTTTAATTTATTTATCTTTTCAGCCAGTCAGAAGTGGTTTTGCTGGTGTGCTCTGTTGTCCAACTCAGGTGACCTTGAGCTAAAGGTCACAAATTGATCACCAGACATTCTTCTTTTGTGGTGTCAAACCATCTAATCTCTACCACCATGCTAGATAGTCAGCATTTTTTTTTAATCTCAAATTCTAGATTGTTTTACACTAAATGCACACTATTTAAAGGTTCCACTTTTGTCTTCTTTGTCCACAGATTATTTTCCTCAAGGGACTTGAGGATCATCAAGACATGAATAACATTTTCCTGCTGCTGCACATAAATGTACATGTGGTCCATCGTCCTTTATTATTTCCTTAAAACATTTATACTTTGTATGCCGTGGGGACTTAAAAACTTTGAAAACCTAAGTCAATAAAGTTGATCTGGGTATTTCATGAGGGGGGGAAAAAAACCCTTGAGTTGTTTTTGGCCTAGATTGAATTGAGATGATTTTTTTTTTGTAAATCGCCTTTAGACAATGTTTGTTGTGAATTGGCGTCACATAAATGCACTGAATTTAATTGACCTCTGCGATTGGATGTCAATTTTGTGTGTCTATGTTTTTTTTATGTTGAATCACAAACACTGATCCTGAGCCTGCAGAGCTTAAAATGTTGTTCTAGCTTCTTCTGGGAATCCTGGGAATGTTCATCACTGATCCATGTTGTCTTCACACTGTAGTTTACTGGAATCCCAAAACCTTAGAAAATATGTTTTAAACCTTTCTAAACTGATTTATGCCAATTACATTTTTTCATCATCTTACCTAAATGAATTAAATAAGAATTTAATAACTGCTTTTTGTATATCTTAGCTTTTTTGTATGATTATCTTTGCCTACATTTTGTTAGATTTTCTGAAATGTTCAAGTATTTATTTGCTTCAAGCTCGTAAAGCAAGAAGACACCAGATCAATCAGAGGACGTGAACTTTGACCCTTTCAATATCAAAAGATGACCAGATGTAAACGTCAGTCATGTGCTTTCATGAATTGCATAGAATGAGACGCAGACTAAGCAATAAGCAAAAGCAGAAAAAGGTTAAAGAGTATCTGTAAATTAGCTTGAAGACATTCTTCACAGCTCAGTGATCTAGCTATTCTAAACAGAGTACATCAGCAAAGTTGCATTGTTTCATTTTCACATAAACAGGAAGAAGGATCTGTTTCTTACACAAAGAGGAATGCAGATTTTTTTAAAAAAAGGCAAAACAACCTGAAGAAGTTCCCGAACCGTCTATTCTTTACATGATGAGTTGCAGGATGCTTCCTGTGTGCTCTGATTTCTCTCAGCTTTTACAGACACAAAGAAAAGCAGTGCAGAGATGTTCATAAAGTGGATCCAAGTTTGTTTTATGTCTGCAGAAAGAGGAGGCCCCTCTTCTGTTTTTGTGCTGCAGGGAAAATCTGGACATAGTTTTGGTCTACTGAAAAACCTGGCATGGACTTAACATGGAGGATGAATATCAGTCCCAACCAGGTCCGGCTGTGCAGCAGGGACTCAAAAGTGTACATAGATTTTATTCAAATGTCCTCCTTTCATGGCTTCTCTGGACTTCAACTGTGTCGTGAGCTTAAAAGGCTTCTTTCTGTGTGTGTGTGTGTGTGTGTGCGCGTGTGTGTGCGTGTGTGTTTACAGTTTGAGCAGCAGGATGGCATAACTTGGCAGAGGCAGCAGAAATACTCTGCAGGTCTCACTAAGAGTGTTTATGTTTTCATCTCGTCACTCAGTCTGAACTAAATAATCTCTCCTGTCTGCAGCTAATTAGTGGCTTTGAAGGCCTTAATGGCTGCCGCTACTTTGTTTTGTACACTGTCTGGACTAACAGAGTTTGGCAGTCGTAGAGAATGCAAAGATTTGAAACTGAGGAAGCGGCTCGGGGTGGGTTTGATCAAGGTTTTTTCATATATTTTGAACACTCTCATCAAACTCCAGGTCAAGCACACAAATGTAGAGAAAGGTGGCGCTTTCACATACATCCTGCTACAGGTTTTAATGTTTCCTGCTGATATGGTAAAGAGAATGCATGCAAAACTGCAAGTTTTTTGAAACTCCAAATTACGTCAGAATATCTTGTGCAGACCTGTTTAGCAAACTCCACACATTTACTGTTGTTATGGCAGAATGAAAAGCGATTTTTCCTGTTATCACCTCTAACAAAATGATTTCCTATGAGGAACCAAGAACTTTGAAAACTATTGTTATCCATTTCCAGGTCTAAGTCTGAACTTAAGCCCCCAAGGTGACAGAGCTTTTCCTGAGGTGGGTCCCAGACTTTAGATCTGCAAATTAGGAACATTAGGACATTTCTAATCATTCTTAAAGACTCACTTTTATGACCCAACATTTAGCATGTTAGCCCAAATATTTTATCTTACAGCTGTTTAGTTGTTCTTGTATTCTTAATGCTTTTTATAGTTGATTGTTCCAGTGTTATGCATTTTAGTTGCATTCACCTTGTGAAGCATTTACCCAGTTTGAGCTATATAAATAAATCTTGTCAGATTATGCTGCTGCCATAAAGGGTAATTTCTTGCACGTCTTCAGCCGAGGTGAAAATAAAAATGAAGCATGGCGTATAACGCTATAACTCTGCAAAACAGCTGGAGCGATTTGCAAGTGTCTGCCTGAGGCACTAAAACATAATCCAACTTTTTTGTTTATATTAGGTCTTTATGACTACAGGACAGCCCATCTGTATAAAAATGACAGTCCTATAGATACATTTTCCCAGCTGGACCGGAGCATTACATCAGCCGAACCTCTTGGTGGCACCAGGGAGCCATTTTGTGCAGCATCTGGCATCATGCCGGCTGTCAGAGCCACAAACCCTGGGAAAAGCAGCGCTTTGTCCATATAAGGCTGCAATCCATCCGCTTCCCTCTTCCTCCCCAGCTCCCTTCCTATGCCTTTCTCAGACCTGAGGGATATTTACAGAGAGCGCGCCTTGGCCGGCCTGCTCTTCCTTTTTAGGAGCTTCGCCTGCTGTCAGATCTCCTACCATCCAGGACAGTGGTCCATCTCTGCTCTCGGATGGGCCAAACAGATGGATAACTCGTGTCAGCGCTGGTGCCAAAAGACATCAGGTCTCACGCAGCTTTGCCCCAGATGTGCTCCTCCGGCACACACACTCATTCTGTCCCTCAGACTCCCGTGATGAATGGTTCACCTGGGAACAGCAGCAGATTAATGCAACAGTACAGACATGCTGTAAATACATCTGTGGAGCTCCATTTCCTCTTTTAGTCTGTTAGTGCTGCAGCTGTTGTCTTCTTTTTTTTCCTTCCCTCCCACAAATGATACAGGCCATCTGTCCGCCATACACAGAAAACCTCCGCACTACATGCACGAATGATGCGGTGAACCACCGTCAAAAGGAGCAAACCGATAACTAATACACTTTACAGACACGTTCGGTGCATTTCAAAGAATTAAAGTTAATTTTAGACATTTCTGTTTGAAAAAGCTCAAACTTTGGAATATCTGTTTTTTTGTTTGTTTGTTTACTTTTGCTATTTTTTATGGTTATGATTTACATTTGAGAACCCAAAACTTGGTCTTTGGAAATTCTGAATATTACATTAAAAAAAAGTTAGATTATCCTCCGGTTTATAAATGTTAGGTTTACTTTACTTATTATTAAAAATAGCTTAGCAGAAATTTATTTGCAACAAAAAAAAAAGAAAAAAAATCTGTAAACATCACAACACTGTAAACCTGAAAATGATGAATCCGAATTAAAGTTTGAAATAAAAAAATGTAGTCAATCTGAGGCTAACATTTTGAACTGAATTGTTGAAAAAAGTGACATTTGATGGTATTTACAGCATTGAAACTATAAAATAACAACCATCTTGCTTTGAGTAGAAACATCTGATGGATAAAAGCAACAATTGTGACAGGTTCAGAATAACCAAGCAAGCTTTGAAAAACACTTTTTTTATTATGGTGCAGAGATCCATTTAATATATATTAGAAAACCAACATGTGAAGCAAGGCTACATGGAATTTTACTTCAAAGGGTAACATTATAGACTTACATTTACATACATAACCATGCTTCTTAGTTAAAAGAGGAATTGAAAATGAAAAAAAAAGAGAGAACATAATATAAATGGTAACAATTAAAAACCATTCATAGCATAATAGATCTGGACAAATTAGTCATTTCAGCAACTGCGCAACCTTTGAACGTGAATATTCTCAGGCTGCTTCCTCAGTGAGGACGGTTGCTGTGGTTTAAAGTCGTCTTTCTAAAAGACCGGGCAAAGGGTCACAGATTTTTTATTTTTATTTTTTATTGCTTTGCAGAGAGTAAAGTGCTGTGGTCCACTGACCTGGTTCGCCTTTAAGAGCATGGAGTATGTCTGCGATTACAGAAATAAAACAAAACGATGCAGGGAAGTGCATAAGTGGAGAGAGGTAGGTGGGTTCAAACACTTGCATGTGGCAGCAAAACAACCCAACAGAGCTTCACCGACGCCCCCTCGCCTTCATGGCATGGTTTAACACAAAATCGTAGAGCCTAAGACGTGCCCCGGAGAGAAGTGACAGAAGAAGAAAACACCAAAACACTTGGACCTGGTGAGGGGAAACTTTCTCAACGTGTGACGTGAAATGTGTTCACAAAAGAATAAATACAAGGTGGACGCTCTAAGAACCAAGCCATGTCGTGTGCTCAGTGGAACGTGCATCGTGGGAAGGAAGGAAGGATGCACTCGGCGGGACGGTGTACGTGTGTGTGCAGGTTCCCTGACGAATAGTCACAATACGTCGACGTGGTGGGGAAGCGCGTGCACAGGTCCCTCCTGTGGCAACTGAGCAATAAGGCACTCAAAAGACACTCCAGCTGTTCATGAAGAGGCATCTCAATCCAAGTGAAGCCGCAGTGCTCGTGTGCGTAGAACTTTCCATTGCTTCTCTCCCTCCCCACCGCCCCTCACCCTTTGGCACTGAGAGGAATGTATGGAAGCGGTGGGATGGATGAAAGGAGTGAGGGGGATGAGGGGGGAAAAGAGTTCCCTGGTGGTCGTCTCTCTCAATCTATTTGGAGAGTTTGCTGATGACGCGGATCAGTGCTCCGTTTTCATCTTTAAGACGCTGGTTGTCTGCTCTCAGGTCAACCAAAACCTGCAGGTAGAAGTTAAAGCTCATGTTAAATCAAGTCCGAACAGGGAGTATGTGCAGCGTCAAAGTGTGTTTTGGTGTCGTCGCTTGGCGTCTTTCACAGCGATTAATCAGACTCACCATCTACTTTACATGAAAAATCCCATCCGGTAAGAAGTACAAGACAAGGACTGCAGAACTTTGAAACTTTAGTTTTATTAACAAAACAAACTTGTTTTAACTGCACTTTTATTTATTTTCAGACCTTTTCGGAGGTAGATAAGTTCGTTTTCACATGTAAGTATAGATTAATTGCAGATCGCCCAAAATTAAGGAAATTGGGGCCAATCAATCAATCAATCAATCAATCAATCAATCAATCAATCAATCAATCAATCAATCAATCAACCAACCAACCAACCAACCCGGTTAGTTGATTGGCACACCTCTAAAAATAATAGTCCCATATTCAAGTGAACGGTAAAATAATTAAAGAAATATATTTAATGTGACACCCTTATTTTTTTCTTTAAAATCAGAGCACAATGTTTATTTCTAGTTTATTTCATGTGGTCAACTGGATTCTGCTTACATTCTTTATTCTTAAATGATAAAAGTGATTATTTCATCCAAAGATAAGTTACTGATTTCTCCTTTAAGAGAATCGGAAGTCAAAGCACTCAAATCTGCAGCCTAGAAATATATTTAACTAGTGTTTAAATGGATGGCATTAAACAAGGAATCTTAACCAACAGCCCATTAAGCAAAACAAAAAAGATACAAGCCTGTGTTTTGTTATTTACAGCAACTGTACAGAGGAATTAAATACAGCTAGTAAGAAATAAGGATTTCCTAGAAACCAGAAGTTAAGAAATAGCAAATCACACAAACCCTGCTAGGACTACAGTGTGTTTTCCAACTGACCATATTGTGCTAAGAGCAAACTTTTACATAAACTACCAGAGATCTCCTGTGGCGCTACTTTAGTTTGGACATAATGACATAAAATATTTCAAAACAGCCAAATTTATCTTTCCTGTAAGTAAAGAGAAAGTTGTAACCTCCTTTCAGCCAGCTGACCAGGAGTCTGCAGGAACAGGCGGGGGAGGGGCGACACTAGGGCTGGGAAATTTCACCTAAAATCAATACTATGACATATTGAGCATTTCACCTCGATAACGAGAAACGGATGATAACTACTTGTTTGGATGGCATGGTTCTGCTGGACTGGTTTTTTCGCAATTATTTTTATTGTCACTTTAATGAATTTTAAAACTACAGCATCTGCAAATACACAAAGAAAATGTGTATTTTTAATTGTTACGGAATAAATAAAGTCAAATGAACAAGTTTAGATGGATAAAATACTTAACTTCCGACGTCCTTGCTGAAACCAAAATGTTGAGTCTGTACTGAAGCTCTAATGGAAAATGGTTCTGTTGTGCAACAAATTATGAAACAAACACCACAGGAAGCCAGAAATAACTCAAAAGTGGCTTCAGCTAAGCCATCTACAGTACAGTCTAGCCACAACACCTTTTAAAAAAATAACTTGCATTGTTTTCCCAGCGGTTTCGTTAAACTGTCATGGCTGTCTCAGAGAAAACACTCAGGTAAAACTGGGTGGGCAGGTGCCAAACACCAACCTTATCACACCACCTGACCACAGTGAGAGGCAGCTCTCTGCAGCGTGCTCCCACAAGCCAAAGCCAGGCCAGTCGAGCAGAGAAGCATGCAAAAGTGTCAGCGGTCCTGATAAGTCTCCCTCCGAACCATTCCTCACCTTTAGCTCCTCCTCCAGCTCTGCCATGTGCCGCTCCAACATCCTCCGGTCCTGGTGTCGGGGAAAAAACGTGAGGGGATGGGAGGGGGCAGAGAGGAAGCGACGCAGAGAAGGAGGACAGAAGTTGAGTGAAAACAAGTGAGGAAGTGGTTTAAGTGGGGGAAGAGAGGAGAGTGTGTCAAACGGCAGGGGTGGCACTAGTGAGGCACACGAAGCTACAAGAACTACGAAAATACAAACCAAGCGAGAGAAAATATCGGCAGGAAGGGTGGGAGTTAGCTTTACCTTTCTCTCCAGGTCCAGTAGTGCTGAACAGTCAGTGAAGCGCTCTTGTCTCTGTTGGACAAAGAAATACTTTTTTTTTTATAATCAACACCATCGAAGGTTTTCAAGCAATTAGTAAAAAACAAACAAAAAAACAAGTAAATATGTTACCATCAGTTGTTATAAAAATGCTATATGTATCATATACGACTTAAAAGAAATGTGACTTTGTAATTTAATGCCTTGAAATTGGGTCTTTGTCTCTTTAAAATCTCCTGCTCTTTCTGAAACTCTGCCTTCAGGAAGCCAATCACAACAGAGCTCCTCTATTGGCCCTTTAACAACTTCTTTTTTTTTTTTTTTTTAATCAGCTTTGCACTGAGAAGTAGCTCAGTCAATGTCCAATTCCACCAGGTGTTTACTAACTGCTGCTGGCTAGTCTGAAGGAGCCGAGAGGCCGAGTTGCGGGGGGAGGGCTGCACTGTGAGGCGGAAACTTGGAAACTGCAGCTCTGAAAACACCTAGCTGGAGCTACATCCAGCTAGGTGTTTTGCTCAGCTGAATGGTTACCAAGGGAGATTCAAGGATTTCTCAAACATGAAAGCATGAAAGAATCAAGGAAACACTCCAGGCATGCTTCTGATGAGGAAATAACTTTATAACAAGACGTAAAGCTCATAATATTTTACATCGTACTGCCCCTTTAAGCAGGGAATTGAACTTGCTCATCACCTGCGTTGCCTTCTCCAGCTCCACCCTGGTCTGACTAATGATCCTCTGTGTGTCCTGCAGTTGAGCTTGGAGCTGGCTGTTTTCTCTGGAAACCTCCTCAAACAGCTGTTACACACACACACACACACACACACAGACACAAAGGCAATTAATAACAGAAGTATCACCACAGAGCAAACCAACCAACTCCAGCTGCTGCTGACCTTTTTAAAATCTTTGCTCTCCAATCCTTCTCTCTGGGTGCGGTTACTATACGAGGTATCCAACCTTGAACTCGTGTCTTTGTCTTTCTGCATACAGAAAAACAAAACAAAACAAAAAAAAGGTAAACGTGTCTGCTGTATTTATTTAATGATATTTGATTACGCACATCAAGTACAACCTGTGGATCCAGCCCACTCCCTGAGAACTCCTCCTCTCCACTGGGCTCAATGTCTTCGCCCTGAAGAAGACAGATGGTATGAAACCAGAGTCAATCTGCAGCTTTCAGCTGCTCCAAACCATCCTGCAGCGAAGACGGTTTGGTGTTTACCTCCCCGGTCCTCTGTGCCTTCCTCCTGGCCCGGGCCTGTCTCCTCTCTCTGCGCTCTCTGGCCCATTTTTCTGTCTCGCTCTCTCCTGTGATGGACTCGACATCTGAGCAGAACCACACAGCATGTCAGATGTGGAAAAAGAAAAGAGAAGTATCTAAGGGCTTAAGCTAAAAAAAAAAAAAAAGCATATCAACTGAATTGTTTTCACTTGAGAACCCAAAACTTTTATGTATTTTATTGAGATTTTTTTGTTATGAAGAAACACAAATTGGTGTGTAATTGGGAAGTAGAACAAAAAGCGAACAGTACATGGTTTTAGTTCTTTTTATTTTGTGTTTGGACTTTAACTGGGCCATTCTTATGCTTGAATATATTTTTTATCTACTCCAGTCCATTGCGGCCCTGATTGTACGTTTAGGGTTCTTAACCTGTTGGAAGGCGAAGCTCCAATTCAGTCTCAAGTCTTTTGAAGCCTCTAAAAACTTTTTTAAAGCATTGCCCTCCAGTTAGCTCAGTTGTACCATCAGCTATTACCAGCTCTTCTGTCCATGCAGTAGAAAAGCATTCTTCCAGTATGATCCCAGTTTTCCACAGCAGGCTAAGTAGGCCAAAAAGTTTTAATTTTGGGCTCCTCTGACCAGAGAGCTTTCTTCCATATGTTTGCTGTGTCCCTAAACAAAACTCGTGGCCAACATTAACTGGGACGTCTGATGTCTTACTTTCTTTCACAGCAAATTTTTCGCCATAAATGCCAGATTTGTCAATGGCAAAACTAATAATGTGTTGTTGACAGATTCTCCCTGCCTGAGCTGTGGACGCCTGTAGTGCCTCCGAAGTTAAAATCGGCATTTTGACTCCTATGAATAAAGTAAACAAATTCAATTCAGTGGAATGAAAATAAAGAATAAATACCAGAGAGAAAATGGGCTGAAAACAAATAGCTTTTTAACCATCATTATTTTCCTTCCACTTCACAATTATGCTCTTTCCGTTGGTCTATCATATGAAATCCCAATAAAATGCATAAACTTTGTGAATGTAAGATGCTTTTGGAAGGCACTGAAGAAGCGACTACCTTTTCTTTCAGATGCCGGAGGGCGAGCCGAGCCAGCAGGCTGAGTCAGACCCAGCAGGTCCGACTTCTGCAGGCTGGCAATACGAGATCTCCAGCTCACTTCCTGTAAACGCATCGTTTCAGTGTCGCACGATCACAGAAACACGAACGGCACAGCCAAACCGGTCTGTAACCATTTCAGAGGGTTCTTACCCCTTCATCTGCCTTCTTCTGTTTGGCTTCCTTCTCTTTCTCTTCTTCCTCATTCTTTTCTATTCCTTTGTTGTCTGTCTTCATGGTTTTAATTGTCTTCTCTGCCTCCTGCAAATCTGTTAGCGTAACTCCCTTTGAATAAAAGAAAACAACGATGAAGCAAACACACACACACACACACACACACACACGCCGCAGCCGAGGTTCAAAGGCAGGGAACGGGTGGGAAGGTAAATCCTGACCTGGGTGGAGCGCCGGGATTGCCGCGCATGCCGGGAGCGGGCTTTTCTCTGCGCTTCCGCTTCCTCATCTCGCACAGGTGTCAGATACGACCTTTGTGATCAGAATCGCTGTTAGTGACAAAGCCAGATCACCGTCTTGGTTTGCTTAGATGTTTTGTTCTTACTTGCGCCTCTGTTTGCTCTCCTGGTCGCTTGTCGTCGTGCTCTGAGAAATTGAGGTGATGGTGGACGGGGGTTCCTTCTTTTCCGTCTGTTCCTGAGGAGCTCTTTGGGGAAAATGTTTTAAGTTGTTTATGTTTGAAATTAGGCCAGAAACACACATAAGGTCATATTTTTCACCCATAATACCCTCAAATATTGAAAGTAGGGATTATAAATAAATTTTATGTGTCGTGTCGTTTACATCATCCTTAGAAGCAGATTAGTCAATTTGCAAATCCTTTTTGCAAAGGCACAAAAACAAAAAAGCCCTCATAACCTCTCTTTTTAATAATACATGGTCATCACCTTGTTTGGATGATGATTTGACATCTTGGTTTACATAAATAACACTTTTTTTTTTTTTTTTTTTTAGCAAAAAAGGTTTCCATTGAACTGTTTAATAGTCAATACTTGATGACTTTTCCTACGAAAGCCATTAACGTAGAAAACCTGTGAGCTCCATGAAAATTAAATGGGTGAAGTGCACGGATTTCCCTTCACCCACCAACCGGCCTCTCTGCTATAAACAACTTTTGCTCTAGGATCATAAAAAAATTGGAATCCTGGGAAAAGGGAAAGAACAACCCAAAGCTGAGGGGATAGTAAATAAAACACCTCATGCTGCAGCTACTACAGATAGCTTGAGCAGCATGTAACCAGCCTGAACCCCAGATCATGTTGTTTATGATCACAATATATCCCCCCCACTTTTTGTCCCTCCATTTTGTCTCCTATATGAAACATCTGCTTATTGCCACAGATTTCATTAAAACAATAACAACTCTCTTTAAACAATCTTCCAACATAGTTAGCTTCTAAATACAGTGTTTTTTCCCCTCCATGTCTGAGCCAAAGTAGCCTTGCTATTGCCTTTCTAAGCGATTCCACCCGATTCTCATCTACGTTCTGTGCTTCATTTGCAAATTCTCCCATAGAGCTGGATTTCTCCAGTAGACTTTCAACAGGGCCAATCAGAGAACAGAAAGCCGAGTTGTGAACAGTGACGTCAATTTTCTGTGCCGTTTTAGAAATGTAGTCTGCCTATGGCTGTAGTTTAGCAACTGCAGCAGAGGAAGTCAATGTAGCCATTCAGACCGTGTTGACCACACGTCGAAATATTGCACCATTAAAATCAGAGACAGAGGAAACTAGAAGACATTTTATTGCTGGCAAGGATGTGGTTCAGGTCAGCACTTGGGAAATGGTTGTTTATAGCATGTGCTATTTCTGGTAAGCTTCATAGCATAGTTTCTTTAACAGTCGTTAAAGGAAAAAGGTTAGCAATTGGGTAAATTAAGATCCAATCATTTAAAACCTTAACAGAGTGCAAGCCTCCAGCAAGCCATCATTTCTCAATAGCTGAGGTTCCTGCTAGATAAAGCAAAGAGGGGCTGTTTGTTAAACCAGTCTGGAGCCAAATGAAGGAGAGAGAACTCAGATTGTTTGTAGCATTGGAATATAGTGACCTATGAAGAAACCAACAATAGACAGACTAAAAGAGTTCAAGCAGTGTAATGGATGGTGTCCTCTGAATAATGTTTTGACAGATACATTACTGTGGTGCAATTAAAACCCCACAACATATATATGAGTTAATTATGTGGACAAAAATGAGACCAACATAATCACAACATGGCAGGTTAATATAAAGTAGGCCGCTGACTCACTTGTTGGGAGGAAAATGCTGCGGCATGTCTGTTCACATCAGAGTAATGATGCTGGCCAGAACTGGAGCAGAAACTGCAATGACTTTTTACATGCTGACAGATTTCAAGCAATTTGAATATTGTGTTTCCAATTACAGGCAGACTGAGAATCAGGTGCCGGTTTTTAAGGTCTCCAAACTACTACCACCAAATACCTTTGGCTTTCTCCTTCCTGGATAAATAGCCACATCAATTTTCATTTTAGTCTGAAGACTTAAGACGTAGGTATCCCTAACTTTGCCTCGAGTGGACAAAATGTTATTTATTGATGCGTTAGCCAGGCTTTCCAAATGTAACACCATCACTCTTCTGTAACTTGTGGGTTTTGATTTCCCTTTTTTCTTGATTTTAGGCAGAGAAGTGAATATAGTACTTTTGGCATAGAAGTCTGAAAAAGAAAAACGCAATATATCTGCAATTTTACGGTAAAATACCTCTGAGCTAAAAGACTATTAAGGCGGCTGAGACCAGCAGAGCTTGTTCCTGTACTCGATGAGGTCACGTTGGCGTCATCCAGTCTCTTTACATAAGACGAGCTAATAAAAGAACAAAATAGGAAAGGTAAACAAAAGCACATATTACACTGTAACTTTTACACATAAATTAGTATTTGCAGCTATGAAGGGCAGGAGGGGAGGGTGGGGTTGCTGTTGTGAGCTGTGACAATGCAAGCGCACAAACACATAAACGGCAGAGCAAACACGTACAAAACAGGTGGTGAGCAGCGTGACTGACCTGTGTAGCAAAGATGGTGTGGAGCTAGTGAACTCATTCCCTAACTGACTATGAAGTCGTCGAGTGTACGACGAGCTACGGCTTAGCCAACTGAGAGAAAAGGGAGACATGTGACAGGGACACATATGCAGTGACTTCGATTCTGCTTCTCTACGCTGGACCCATTAAATCCCACCTGTTGGAGCTGTCAGAGCTGTTATCTGGAATACTGAAGAGTCTCCGTGTCGGAGTCGGCGGCACTCGAGCGAGTCTTGGTTCCTGGGGAAAATGAAAGAGGGAGACTTTGGTCTGTTTATCAGTTATTTATGCAGCTCAGTGAGATGAAGCTCTAAAAGACGCCTTTATTTGGCTCTTCACGTTCTAAATAACGGCAGTACTTTTGTGGGCGCATAAATCTCAGAAACGATTGTGTACCTTGGTGTCGGCGTCGGAGCTGAGGCGGGGGCTGGAGGCGGAGCGGCTCATTCCGAGTCCAGACTCTGCAGCTCTGCTCGGGTCCTGGACGGAGTCCGAGAGCCCGGCTGAGCCCAGAGTCACGGAGCTGCCCGCTTTCCTCAGGGACGTTCTCCATGAGCCGGGGGATTCGGTGGCTGGAGGCTTGCTTGGTTCCTGCCACATGTGCAAAAGTCTTGGGTTGCAAAACTCTACAAAGCACAGTAAGCACCTGGTATCCATGCAACATCTGTAAAGGCTACCTTCTTCAGCTGGCCTGCAGTGGTGGTCGCTGACATGGAGGTAGAAAGCGCACTGGTGGTATTTCGTTTGTTGTTCAAGTTGTTTATGATTTCTCTGTTTTTTGCTTTCTCTGCAACGTTAAAACATTACGCAGGTCAAAAATCCTCCAAACAGTTTCGCAGAGACAAAGTCAAAACAAAACTACAGCAGCTTCTCCCCTCTCTCTCCCCGCCCCCCTCACCTGACTCCGTGTCGCTCTCGGACTCGCTCTCCTCCTCTGAGCTGGAGCTGCTGGAGGCTTTCGCCTGGCTCTGCCCCGTTTGGCCTTCCTCCTCCTCGTCCTCAGCTGGACTGCTCGGCAAGGCGGGAGGCGGGTGCTTCTCCCGCTCATGAAGGCATATCTTGTCCCTGCTGCTCATGCGGGAAATAGAGGTCCTGCGGTGGAGAGGGGATGGGGGGGCGGAGCGAGCCCGAGTCGGGGCGGGACGACAGGTGGCATGCAGGGAGCCGATCAGTGAGGGCGACCGTACAACGTGCAGCCAATTAAAGCGAGCAAGCAAGCGTCAATCGGCACGTCAACAGGTAGCACCGCTGGACTCTTTAGGTAGTGCGTTGTTTTTGAGTTGGCACCAGATTTCTAATTGCATCTTCAATTTATGATTTATTTTGCTTCAATTTGTGAAAAAAACAAAACAAAAGAGCACTAACTCAAATGGAAAAAAAAGACAATGCCTGGTCTCAGTGTCATGTTAGCCACTTATGATCAACAAAAGTATTAATAATAACAATTTACATTTTGTCATCATAGAGCTACAAGTCTTTCCTGAAAAGTATCCCCACAGCATGATGCCGCCACTAGTTCCCTCAAGTTTATCGTACGATTGATTTATTCTTTATTGTGACAGGCCTGTATACAATTTTGCCTGACAGTTATAAGTTCAGATTTGGCTTGTCCTGCACATTTCAGCAACAAGGCAGATCAAAGTGCTTTTCGCCATAAAACAGTCATATGTATTCAGAGTGAAAATGAATAATAGTTATACGTTTACCACATATTTTAGATTTTAATTTGCAAAAAATATTTCAAAAACCATGTACAATTTACCTTCCACTTAACCCTACACAACAACTTTCTGCTGCTCTGTCACCTGAAACACATTACAGGTTGTGGTGGTTAACAGGACAAAATGGGTTGCATAGATTTTTAGCACAGAGTTTTGTAGAAATAAAGCTAAAAGTTTTCCGTTCTACGACTTTCAAAGCAATAATTATCGGTAATTACTGGTTGTTGGTACTTGTAGTAAATAAGCTGCTCTCAGGAAGGCTCAGAATGTTAGATTAAATCATTTTAAAAAATGATTCAATCCCTATTTCTCAACCAAGTCATATTATTCATAAAGCCGTGTAATTAGCAAGACTGAAGATTAAACCTAAAGGACACTCTGTGCAGCTATAATGTTATAAACAGCAGGCTCTGAGAGGGTGCTGAGTGGTTTTTGGGAAACAAATAATCCCTGTCCGGATTTAAAACACTGATGTAGGAAAAGGTCTAAGAGCCACAAATACTGACAGGAAAGTGGGATGTGCCTAATCCTATGTAATGGTCACTGGAACACATTATTCAAAGCATTTTATGTATGTTGCGTCATTGCCTAAAGGGCACTGCAGAACATTAAGACTTTTAAATGGCAACATTTTAAGTTTTAAGACTTTTTAGTAGCAGCTTCCATTACTTCTTTCTGACTGCATGTCATATGGCTTGACTATGTTTACCGACACCAACCAAAAGTGACTGTTAGTCACTGATGTGACTAATAGCTATGTGGAAGTATAATGCATTATGTCCAATCACTCAAGTTAAAGGAATCCACAGAAAGCCAATAAGGATGCTTGAATTATTTGGAGAGCTTAACACACTGAGCTGCAGGAGAATAACGTCTCCTTCTTTGAAACAAACCGCAGTTCTGTGGTTAAACAGAATGTAGGCCAATCATGTTTTCCATTTTCCTTCATAAAATGTAGTCGCTAACCTCAGAAATTAACATTCAATTTGGGATTTTTCAACAAAATTTCACACTTTTTAAATCTATTTTTGAGCTATTTTTCTTTACAAACATTCCTTTGGGATTGTAGAATATTTACTATGGAGCCTGAAAAACCACAGACTTGACATATAAATAGATGGATGGACAGACAAACGAATGATGGGAAAACGGACAAAGTCAAGGATGAATCAACGAACAAACGGATGAGTGGATAGAAAAATGTATGGGCAGAAGGATGGATGAATGGACAGAGTGAGGGATGAGTGAATATAGACAAACAGGCGGATGGATGGATGGTAGAAGAACAAACTGACAAATGGATGGACAAAACGCTGGATGGACGGATGGATGGATGAGAAAATGGATTGGGGGAAGGACATTTTGCAAAATAGACCAATTGATGGACAAAAGGATGTAAGGACCGATGGTTGGGAAAATAAATGGAAAAATGGATGGATGTGCCAGTGGACAAACAAAAGAATGGATGGATGGGTAGGTGGATAGATATGGGCGAAGGAAACGATGAACATATGAATATAGATCAATGGATGGCCAGACAGACAGATAGACTTTTTTTTCTGACATTCAGATCTGAAATCTATCAAGCAGAGATTCTGACAGGGAGTCCAGATTCAATTTCTGTTCCACAATCACCCACATCTGGAAAATACGCAAATTGTATAATTCCCCCAGATTATACTGGAACCCTGTAAATCAGACTAGCGGCACAAAGCGTCCTCTGGCTCTTGATGGTTTGATCTGCAGCTCTCGTCCACGACTGCACAGACAGTTCTCAGCACAGGCATCGAAAAGGAGAAAAGCCAGAAGCGTCTGACAGCAGCAAGTAGCCACTTTACAGCTGCTGATCTAACGCCGATAAAAAGAAACGTACCAGATGTTTTACTTAGACAGTACTTCACATAAAGGTCCTGATTACTTCTACACAAATGAACTCGAAACAGCTATTCAGATTGTTTATGACAGATGAAGGACTTTCCACAATAAAAAGATCAGAACTGCCGTTATTTATGTCTAATTTTCCGTTTGCCATCTATATAATCATGTTATACACAGATTTTCTTTTTCTTAACTTCTAACTGGCTTACTCCTGAATTACAAATCGAGATCAGTAAGTGTGCAGGATGACACTAAGACAGACAAAGTCACTTCAGCAGCACATCAGCTCACAGGAACGCTTGGACCGTTAAAATCAGACTTGCGTGCATGCAGACAACTGGTACTGGGCTTTATGGGATTCAGCTAAGGAAGGGCAAAGTGTGTACCAACACACACACACACACACACACGCACACACACACATATCGTGGCACTAACCTGCGAGTGCGGACTGGTACCATGGAGATAGGTTGATTGGTCTCAATAACAGGATTCTGTTTCTGTTTCTCGCTGCGTAACTGAAGAGGAATATAAACAGACATAAACACAGAGAACATTCTGTGCCGCAGCACCATCAATCAGATGGAGTTTATCTGAGCGGGTGATAATAGCTGCGGAGCTCGTTTGAAGGCAGACTTACAGCGTTCTGTTTCTTCTGCAGCTCCTCCAGGGTGTCCACGAGGTTCTCGTCTGCAACATCAAGAGGCGTTTGACCCTATAAGGAAATTGAGCCGTGTTTTATCAGCTGCAGCCGACGATAAAGCTTCAGCGGCTGATTTAGGAGTGAGCAAAGGTCATTTCGGTCGGCCTCACCACGTTGTTGACGGCGGCCATATCGCACATGTGGTCGGCGAGCAGGGTGCACACCTCCTCCTGTCCCCAGTGAGCCGCCGCATGCAGAGGCGTCCACCCGTCTATGTCCCTGCAGTCCACATCTACCCTACACTGCAACAGTACCCTGACAAGGTGAGGAAGAACAGGAGGAGGGGCAGACATGGCCGTGAATACAAGACGAAACCAAAACAGGACAAAACATCCGTCATTTGTCTTCTTACTTGAGGACTTCGATGTAACCTTTGGCTGCGGCGACGTGCAGAGCCGTAGCCTTGGTGTTGGGGTGAGGCGTCAGGGAGCCGCCTCCTTCCAGCAGCGCCGTGGCATCCTGCAGCATGATCCTCTCCTCCTCCTTCCGGGCTTTATCCACGTCTATCCCTGTGAGGCGGATGTGAACAACGTGGGAATGACAAAATTGTTTTGTTTTTTTAAAATATGCATTTAATTAAAACCGTTTTCAGAGTGAAACCATAAGACATTACAAAGGGAGATTCTTCTCATACTTTTTGGAATTCTCCAAGAAATTGTGACCATTTGAATTAGAGGTGAACAACATGTTTAGACCTCTCAGGTCTTCTGGTTCAGTTTCTGGAACAAACGTCCAGAAAACTGGCAAGATGCTGAAAGACTGAGTTCCTATTTATTTGCCTCTGATTAATAATAATAGGAACATTGATTGATATATTTTATGTATTTTTGCTTGATGATTTTTATGATGGCATTAATGTTTTTTGCTTGTTTCACAATTGGTTACTGCATTATGTTTTGTTTAAGGTGTAGCACTTTGAACCGCTTTGTTGCCGAGTCTTGATTTGACGATCTTCATTCCAATATCTATGGACGCGATACTCAATACCATGTATCAAGTGCTATGTATGTGAATTCTGCCAATCAATAGCACATATCTGGCATATTGAACAGACTTTAACAGACCTTGATGCATAACTTTAGTGGTTGAGATGCAAAAGTTCAAATAGGGGTTAATGTCATGAAGGGAAAAAAGTCTGAAAAATGTGGGTTAACTTTATTCGGTATTGACAATATTCAGATGCTTTTCTGCCATCACAGAGTTTTTGTTATTCATTTATGTGAACTATAACAAAACAAACCAAATTACTTTTGCTTAACTTGTGGCAAACTATTACTTCTTTATTTAATCTACAGTTATCCTCAAAATACTTCAACATTGTTCAACTCATAACATCTGAGATGCAATGAAAACTTGGCTTGTGACCAGGATTGGTCAAAAAGTTTAAAATTTGATCATTCTCCAGTTACTGAACATGGATGTTCATAGATGTTACCGAGGGAAGAACACTGAGAAATACCTGTATGAAGACAGAGGAAGATGTAGGAAGCCATTTAAGAAACAAGCTATTCTCTGAAATGTTAAAAAGTTGATAACTATATTTTTAAAAAAAGTTACAGAATCTTCCACTATGTTGAAGTCTTTGGTACAGATTTCACGGTTTGATTCTATGACATAATTAAACACAGAAAAGCTTCAAATAAAGCAGTGGGAGTTAAATGGATTTGTGACTATGATTCATTTTAGGTTCAAAGTCGCCTCCATGACTCAGCAGGGAACCTTCGACGGCGATGTGTTTAATGAGCTCACCTTGTTTTTTGATTTCAGCTCTGAGAAGCCTCTCCATTACATCTTCGTTGGCCACATCCAGAGGGAGCTCTCCTTCGCTGTTGACAGCCCCAACGTTAGCACCGTGCTCTATCAGGTACCTTCAAAACAGAGAGATGGTCCGCAAGCAGTTAGAAAATAATTTAAGTATATTAATCTATAATTTCCACACTGAAAAAAAATGTTGATGTGAAACAAAACACAGAGTCTGCAGTAGCCAGGATGGTGAAGGCGAGGAGGACTCACTTGGTGATCTGGATGAAGCCGCAGGAAGCTGCAGCGTGCAGAGGAGTCCAGCCCTCATTGTCCCCTCTGTTGACGTCGCTCCCGTTCTCCACCAGAAACTGCACCATCTCTGCGTTTTCGTCGATGCACGCCTGACAGGGAGACGAACAAACACCTCAGCATCGCTGCGTTTGATTTGCTTAATAAAAGTCCTGAAGCTGAGAACTCAAACTGATAATACAGATGTTTGTTTCAGAGGGTCTCCAACCCATTAAAAATCAGTTTACAATTTCAGTGAGAAAAGGGGGAAACTCTAGACATTTCCAAAATCTATTAAACCCAACTAGAGCAGCAGAGCTAAAACAATGACCACACTGTATACTTGCTGTAATGACTTTCTGCTAAGTGGGCTGCTAAAAGCCCTCAAGTAGTTTCTAAAACCGTCATTTTGTTCCGTGAATGAAACAGTGGCTGTGTCTGGCAGCTTTTCCTGGGGAGAAGTCTATTAAAGATCCCAACGTGACCCAACCAAAGTTTCGAGATAAATCGCATGTGAATCTCATGGGATTATTTTATGCTTTTTAACATTTATGAAAAAAATCGCAGCTTTACCTATTCCGAAACAATTTGCTTTGTATTTGTCTGTTAGAAGTTGTACACTAAGACATAAATATAAAGGAAATACAAACGTGCCAAAAATGCTTGGAAAATTACCGTCACCGTAAATCAAACGGATCGATGCGCTGAACTAGTTACAGTCCTGTGAAAAAGTATTTGCCAACATATACATTTATTTTTGCTTTCTATTACACTTAAATGCTCCAGAACGTCAAACCAATTTAGTATAAGACGGAGAGAACCTGATTATATGTAAAATGTAATTTCCAAATGTTGATTTTACTTATAAGGGGGGGGGGGAGAAAGCAATTGCTACCTTCTTAAAAATTTTGTCAAGTCATTAACTTTGGTTCAATTTTACACAGGATTTCTGATATACAAGTGTATTTCTTCAACTTAAACATTTAAGCATGACACACACACACACACAAAACCCACAAGAAATTTACAAGTGCAAAATACTTTGACACCACTTTATAAACATTCCCATAAAATGAAATGAAACAGAAACGTTAGTTGTTTTTTCCACTTCTTTATGCATGAAGAAGACTCAGTTGAATATATTCATACGTCTGGAAAACATGACAATCAAGCCAGACAGGATTCTTGATTCAAGAAGATAACATGGATCATATTACTAAAGAGCACTTTAAGACTGTGGTAGTTACATTTTCCTTGCGCTTATCGTGTGTTTTACTGTGTCCTTGTGTAATCCAACATTTCTCTACTTAAAACACGGTAGAAGAGAAGAAATGCATGACGGAAATGTGTCCAGCTGGAAAGTATAAAGATCTTCTGTTCAACTAACTCTATGCATTTCATTAAGTGACTGTGTCCATCTTGTTTCAGGTGTTTGTAAAACATTTTATTTCTTGCTTTGCTATTGTGCAGATCATGGACAGTTAAATATCCATATCTGCACAAATTTGCATATTTTCGCATGATGGGGTAGAGGGTAGTATTCAAAGTATTATTAAATGTTGGTATGCAAGTCCATGATGTAACTCACCGCACCGTACTTGTGGTATGTTCATGTGATTTTACATCAGACGCTACTAAAATGTTAGCCACTGCCAGCGAGCTGGAGAACTGCTTTTGCACATCAAATTTTTATTTATTTATTTATTTATTTTTTTAAAACATCACTTTTTCTCATGTGCATAGCCTGTAAATATGCATTATAGAGTGTGCATATTAATTTGAATAACAATGTCAGTGTTATTCACCCTTTAAAATGATATTCCCAGTGAATGAGAGACTGTACTGACTGTTGCAGTCTCCTGTCCTTTTAAAGGAAAGTTTATATAATGCTTGCTAATATTAGTCTTCCATTTAAACAAATTGGATTTAAACAAATTGCTCTGGATGAAAACATTACCCAGGAGGAAAAAATTCAAACAGAGCTATACTATTCATCTATATTCAGATAGTTCCCATTTTACCTTAAGCACATGAACCTGAGCGTCACCCATTTATCAAGAGGAAAAAAAAAAGATTTGCTTTCATAGTGGTAGAGCTGTTGCCTTGCAGCAAGAAGGTTCTGGGATCAATTCCCGGCCCCAGTCTTTCTGCATGGAGTTTGCATGTTCTCCCTGCACATGCGTGGGTTTTCTCCGGGTACTCCAGTTTCCTCCCACAGTCCAAAAACATAACTATCAGGTTAATTGGCCTCTCCAAATTGCCCCTAGGTGTGAGTGTGTGTGTGCATGGTTGTGTGTCTCTGTGTTGCCCTGCAACAGACTGGTGACCTGTCCAGGGTGACCCCGCCTCTCGCCCAGAACGTTACCTGGAGATAGGCACCAGCAACCCTCCTGACCCCATTAAGGGACAAGGGTGTAAAGAAAATGGATGGATGGATATTTTGTTGAATTACCTGACTAATAAATAATGAGTGTTTAAGGTGGAGTTGTGGTCAGAGATGACCAGTTGAAGCGTTTTTCCATCATTAACCGCTAATGATGTAAATGAGCAATAATGAAATATAATCTACCAGAGATCACATGACTTCATCTACTCAGGCTGATCTGCGAGCCACACCTACATGCCGCACCAGGTGACAAATATTACACACCTTAGTTTCATACCATGTGATGTAAAACAAAAACAAAACAAAAAAAAACAGGATTCTTATTCCACTGAACTGTGCTCTAACTTGCAGTACGGACTTGTTTACCCATAAAAAAAAACTCCAATGTTGTGCTTTTCTGTGGAACCTTTCCAATAAAACCGTCACAAACCTTTCCATTGTACAAACCTGCAGTAGCTGCCTCTTTTGTTGGCCAACTCGGTCGTGCCTTTAGTCCACACAAGCATCACAATGATGGTCCGTTTTGATGGAAAGAGGATATCTGAGACAGGGAGCTTCCTACAGAAGCAGCAGCTCTGGGCTGCTATGACCCAGTCCTATCACAGTGTGGCTCCTTTCAGGTCCAATCCAATATTTACGTGCGACATTTTCTCCTTCTTTTAGCAACTGAGTGCAAGTATGTCTACGGAAACCTGCAGCTTAATGTTTCGCACCCACTGCCTTCAGTGCTTGCAGCATTGTGTACCCATTAGCAAGAAAATCAAGATTTGCTACTTCTTCTCACAGCGCGCCTAATGCTTTTGCCAACTGAGAACACCTGAGGCAGTTCTTGATTTTCCAAGAAAGGAGTCCCCTTACTTTGTTTTTTCTCCCCGACTGGTTGTATATGCATCCAAATGTATTGTAGTGACACATAAAGTGGCCAACAGCTGAGTAGAGAGGCCAGATTAAGGCGTTTTACTGTCAGTCAGCTGTTTTTTGTCTTAGCAATGAGTCACAAATTGGCACTACAAAAGGTTTCAACCAGCCCCAGGAACAAGACCGCTGTCGTTACGTAGAAATAAAAACACAGATGAGACAGACTACATGCGGCGCCTTGCAAAAATATTCACTTCCCTTAACCTTTTTCCTGTTTTTCACTTCGAAATAAAATATATTGCAAGAATTTAAAGACACCTTATGATAATAACGTCCACTAGTTGGTAAATTAATTGAAGAGACAGAGTATGAGACCTGCAAAGTATGACTGCTACTAAATTATTTCAGCGATTGATTTTTCTGTCAATTATTCTTACAATTAATTGGATTTAAAAAATAGCATATTCTTCAGATTTTCCCATTAAACCACTTATGCCTATTTATACAATATTAGAAATACATAAAAGATACAAATAAAAACATATATTTCCTTTTAACATTTTATTGGCTGAACTGAAATAAGAAAGTATCCCTTTAGCGTATGCTTGATCATTTGAAGCGAAAAAATGAAGTAAAATACTAACAGCAAAGTGAAAACCTTAGCCCTTTCTGTTTGACCTAACAGTGTAGAGATGATCTGTTCACCATCTTGTTTTTATGTTGTTTTTTTTTATATCTTTAAGGCAAAATGTATATATTTTTGCACAGTTTTCTCTAAATTACTGCTTTGAAGATCTTGTTCTTTCAACAACTGGCCTTTTCTGATTGTTTATACTCTAGTTAAACTGTCACTAAATAAGTTGACGATTATTTCAATAATTAATATATCACGATTAATATACAATTAATTGTTTCAGCCGTACTACAAATCTACAAGGAAAAGACAGTCAACCTAAACAGGTCACAAAAGAAAAGCACAAATCTGGAGGAGCCGCAAAGAACCACAGCTCAGGTAGGAAAGTCTGTTGAAAGGACAATAAGATGCTCCACAAATCTGGACCAGTGGAAGGAAGGAAGAAATGTGTTGCTGAGAGAAAGCCCATGAAAATCTGTGAAGGAATAACACTTCACATTATCCCAATTGTGAAACATGGTGGTGGAAGCATCATGCTGTGACAAAAGTTTTCTTCAGCAAAAACAGTGAAGCTGGTCAGAGCTGATTAAAAGAATGGAACAAAATTGTTCACAATCTAAGACTGAGCAGGAGCTTCACAATGATCCAAAACAACTAAATGGTTTATTAGCATATTCATGTGTTAGAATGACTCAGTAATACCTTAATTACTCAACATCTTTTATGACAACTTACCCTTTTGCAATTTCAAACAAACACTAACATGAAGAAAACAGTGAAAGACGTAACTTTTACTTTATAAGCAACATATTTATAATGTCATTACGAAGATGAGTCTAGGTTTGTCACAATCACACATTTTACTGAACGATAAATTGTCCCAGAAATTATCGCAATAAACAATAGTACTGGACTTTTGAGATCATTTTCAAATAATATATTGATATTTGCACGATAATGCAAGAGACTAATAAACCCTAATTTTGCACAGAACAGCCAACACTGGAACTGGAAGTGATTTTAAATATCCAAAATAAAAGACAACAACCAAAAACGTTGAATGGGGATCAGTCAACTTATTTCACTTGTTGACTGATCCTTGTAGCGCTGACCACACAGGAAGTTGTGACCGCTCCGGTCACTAGGACAAGCCTTCGGACCCCACAGATGCATTCTCAAAGTTTTCTAAGCCCATACATAGGCTGCTCTGCTTAAAAATAGCTTGACATCACAAAGCAAAAACAAAAACAGTGAAGACACGAGGATGCTGTTAGCCTTGCAAATGTTCACTCATGAACAAAAGACATTTTGATCTTCTCCCAGCATCAGATGAGAAGTTAAGAGATCTCAAAGGCGTTGACAATTAATCACCATGACAACAGAGATGCCCGCAGTAAGTTTTGACACGATAAGTATAGAAGTCAAGACGTTTAACTGGAAAGCCACACATATCAACCTCGCCTTTTCTCGCCTGAGAAAAGAAAAGGAATCGTCTTCTGGGGACTTTTTTTTTTTCCTGCCAATTGCTGCTGAGAAACCTCCTCTTTCTCTTTATTTATTTGGATGTGGATGACAGAATTTGCTAACCTGAAGTAAATGCCGTCACATCAACATCAGTAATTATAACTCCTCAAACTGAGTGGAGAGTAATGAGAGTGTTTACATGATGCTAAAGCCTCACACAGAGCCGTTCCCCTCCAGGAGTGACTTAAGCTACCTAAGAGGCTTTGCTTTTGGTCTAAATCAACTAATCGCAAAGTCGCTACAGGCCTTCCTTCGTTCCTCGCAATATGAGACAATTAGCGGGAAACCAGGTTGGGGGGGGATCAAAAATGTGCTTGTTGTAAGAACAGAAGATGACGCTTGCAAGCGGCGCCAAAAAGCTTTATTCACCCACTACTGAGGGATGTGTGTCTGTTTGGTGGGAGCGGTATCCGAACAAGTAGCTGAATGAAAGAACAGAGGGCACTTCTTGCCCCTGTGAAGGCTTCAGAGGTGAGCACAGACCCTCCAAGCGGAGTCTTTCTCCAAGTCATCAAGTGACTCATTGTGGAAATCACCTTTGACAGCAGCTTGTGCTGTTTGAGGAATGTTTTCCATTTCTTCATCTGAAATCCCCGAAGTCCCTTCCACAGGGAACTGGCAGAGAGGAAGGAGGAAGAGAAAGAGCGAGCGAGGCAGTCGGAGGAGGAGGAGGAGGAGGAGAAAGACGGTGTTGTGGAGAAAGTCTTTGGTTGGTGAGGATGGAAAGTTTGGAAAGAGTAGGCCTATATTTGATTCAAGTTGCCAGGCAACAGATGAGCAACAGGGGAGGAACGGGATGGATAAAAAACTCACTTGGGTACCACATGGGGATCAAACTAAAACAGGAACGCTTTACAAAACTTTTATCTTGGGTTTACTACCACTTCCTTAAATATAATACCAAGTAGTGCATCGCCCCTCCCCATAACAAACACACATCAGCATTGATGGCCAGTGTAAAGACAAACTTCTGGTTCTTCTTTGTGTTTATCCGAGTCAAAAAGATTGCATTTCATTAAATAGTGTGAAGGAGGACCGACATTTGACAAATAATGACTCTAAAGCATTCAAGTTGCATTGAAATTAAAAGAGGGTTCCACGTTGCATGAGCCAGAATTCGACTCTGGTGACCCTCATGTTACACAAGCTGAAGAAAACAGAGGAGATGAACTTTGACTCTTTCAAATCTAGTCATTTCTATCTAAATTGTATCATGGATTTTGGGGCAAACATGGAGTATTGAGCTCATTGTGAGTCTTATGGCTTGGTTCACCACCATCAGGTGATGCAGAAGTACTAAGTTTGGATTTGAAAATCATCTCAGTGGAACACAAACAGTGAGCTTGGAAGCTTGTCTTTGGGAACAAATAATGGTTTACAACAAAACAAAAATAACAACAACAACAACAAAAAAAATGGTTCTACAGGTAAAAAACTATAATAGTTTAATTGCTTTCACAGGAAAGTCTCACTGGTAGCTATCAATGACTGAAGCGTTTGCAGCTCTTTTGGAAACCTCATATATGGGGGGGAAAAAAACAATGTTTACATCTCCTTAAATATCACATATGACACTCGCTGGCTTTGTCTTCAGCTTGCGTAATGAGACGACGACGTGTTTGACACCCCGTGTTATAAATGAAAAGGAAATGCAGCATCACAGAAGGTTTGTGTGACAGTGACGATGTCCAGAGTGCAGCCCACTGATGACACTGAAGTAGAAAGGAGGGAGGGTCTCTAAAGTTGAAGACGATAGACAGAAACATCCCTAAGAGCAGTAATCCTCGGTCAGCGGACAAGAAAAAGAACATATAGCTAGTTTAATTTCCTTGTCACACAACACATGTTTTCCTGAAGATCATGGCACTTCTACTGCTCCTATAAAAACCATCAATACCCTTAAAAAGCCTTTGATTAAAAAAAAAAAAAGTAGTGCCATCTTTCTATGCAACTGGATTCCTCAAACGCCTCTGATACCTTTTTGTTTTTAAACAAGCAGTTGGAGGGTTTGCAAAGTAGCTTCAAGACAGAACCAAGACGGTTCAGATATAACAAGCCAAACTTGCAAAAGAGGTTCCACAAGGCTTAATTCTTAGTCCATTATTGTTGTCCATCTAAAAACAACCAAGACTAAACTATTTTGACCAGATCTCCCTTGCAAATAAGCTGTATGATCTCAATGGAACAAACCTAGTAAAATAAATACAATAAAATAATACACATGCTGAATCTATGAACTGTAACTTTTGGAATTAATTAATTTCCTACCCCTCCTGTAGTTTTAGTTTTTCTACAGGAGGACCTGTTTGTTCACTAGATTATTACAATATATCACTACACAGGGAGTGTCTGCCTCAACCCTGCTAGTCTGCGTCTATAAAAGAATATCATCTCAGCAACATTGATATGACCTCATTTTACTGTGTGGTATAAAACTAAAAAAACAAAGCAAGAAGTATTAAACTAACCAAGGGGGGAAAAAATAAGGCGGACGTGTCAGGCTAAAGTAAAGAAACTGTGACAATCCACACACAGGCCAGAAATTCTGCCTAAACCTCCCTGAACAAATCCAAGCACTCCGATGAAGCTGCAGAACCCGATGCGGTAAATATTAAGCAAACGTTTACTTTGTTTCCTAGAAAGCAACACATTTTACCTAACGAGCTAGATAACCTGAACGCCTCATTCTGTGAGGCTCATTAACGGATCAACGTCGCGGTTAGTTTAGAGACAATCGGACGCCTGCAAAAAAAAAAAAAAGACAAACAAATTTAGTGTCTTAATAACAGACACAAAGTTAAAAACTGTCCACCTGGTGAAGCGCTGTCAGCCCGTCTACGTTGGCGTGGTTGATGTCAGCTCCTTGTCGGAGTAGCGCCGCCACCTCCTCCCGGTCGCCGGCGGAGCAGGCGGCCATAAACACGGCTCCCTGCGCGAACTGCACTTTCGCGCGCCGCGTCCCAGAACAGCCCGTGGTTTTCCGAGTCTCCGACCCCGTCCGGTCCGTTTCCGAGCCCAGCCATCGCTGGAGCTGATCCTGCCGTCGTTGTTTGGCAGCTTCGGACCGGGAATGGTCAGTGGCCGCCATCTTCCCCCTGGTGTGTCCCCGGACAGATTCAGCTCATGGTACGAGGAGGAGAAGCAGCGGAGTGCGGTGTTTAGATTGAGCCTTCTCACCCCCTGCCTGGGCTGCGCCACCTGGTGGACGACCTCTACAATTGAAACCGCAAACTTCGCTGAGAACTTCAGCGGCAGCCCCCTGGTCCCTTCAGGGTCGGCTCGGAATTTACTTACTGTAACACAAGTTAGCTTCAAATTTGTTGCTTCAGCTTCAGCACTTAACAAAATGCTTTTTTTAACGACACCTAGCCACTTTTGATCCCCTTTAATACTAAATCTAAAATAATAAAATAATTAGAATGGACACACTTTCATCTCCTTTTCTCTAAAACACTGCAAAGCATTTTTGTCTTGCAACAAGAAGGTCCTAGGCTCAAATCCTGGGCAGAAACCATGCAGAAAGAGCCCTGGGCTCTTTCTGCATGGTGTTCACATGCGGGGGTTTTCTCTGGGTACTCCAGCTTCCTCGCAGCCCAAAACCATGACTATTAAATTTAATGGTCTCTCTGAAATGCTCTTAGATGCGTGTGTGCATAGTTGTGTTTTTCTGTGTGGCCTTGTGATTGGCGACATGTCCAGATTCCAGGGTGTGCATGCATGTGTAGGACTCTCCATGTATTCTGGCTGGCTTAACATAACAGTTTGGTCTAAGTTGCCCTTGGAAGTGAGCAAGGATGGACAGATGTTGCTAATATTAAAGTCATCAAAACAATAACTTTTTTCTTTCACCAAATATAACAACATAGATAATTATTAAAACAAAAACTTGAGAAGTGAAAAAGGTGATACACTTAAAAAAGTACTTTGCAAAATGTATGCTTCATGCCAAATTGCATCTTAACATGTGGCTTATAATGGAGGAATGATAAATGTAGTTTAACTTTCTTTTAACTGACCGAATTGCTAGAAACCCACAAATATCTAGTGTTGCAATCCAAACCTACAGTGGTTTTAGAGGTCAGGGGAATAAACCCCAGTCTAAATTTGGTGCATGAAAAAACAACTTTTTCCTGTTTTCTTTTTTTACTACTTGACATTTTTGTAGTTTTTTACTTCATTGTCATTACAGTTACAAACACAGTTTATGCAAATCCTAAACCACAAACAGTGAAAAATCCTCTGTAGTTTATAATTAAACTTGGATGATTTGCAGCATATGCCTACTGCTGCTCCAGTTTGTCTTGTCATAAGATGGATGTTTTTTTTCTGTTGTTTAACAAAGTTGTAGTTATATGCTGTAGTTAATCATGGGGATTACCAGTTTATTTTATGATCACAAACTCTAAACATGATGACACCTGGTGACAAAATCAGCACATTACATTTACTTGGCAAATAACATGTAAGCTTTTAGCAAATCAAATGTTCTTATAGCTTGATTAAAATGAAACACCCTGTACATGACGAGTACTTAAAGAGCTTGGTTACTTAATAAGTAGAAAATGCACAGTTCTGAAAAAAATGATTGACACTGAACAAAACACCAAACATATTTTAAAATAATTAACTAAAGTAAGAAGCAGTGAAAAAAAAAAACAGAACAATGAAAGATCACAAAAAGTATGACTGGAAATATACATGACCACCACAGTACTTTCATGTACTGCATACACATAATTTTGTTTTAGCCATTTACATTAGTACATTTGTTAAAAACAAAGTAAGCTTTCTTTAAACATAGTGCATTGGAAATTGCATCACGCAAATGGAGTAACTGTTTTTAACAAACCAACTCTAATGTTTTCCGTTTTGTCCAGAGCTTCCCGTGAGCCAAAAGTAACTGCAGGCAGGAAAATGCTGCTTCACTTTGTGGCTGACTGCCTTTCACTAAAACCATCAACACATTTTTTTTTTTTTTTTTTTTTACTGTGCTAAGTCTTTGTAACATCCTGTAATTCAAGTTTGTGCATGACTGACTAACTGTGCAAATTTTAAGTGTGCTTCTGTTGATGTAATACTCCATGAATGCCTGAATCTAATGGCTTATTTCTGACTCAGGCATCGATCCAAAAACATCGAACACCCAGTAAACGTGCCTGTGCTTTAAAAAACTATTTATGGTTCTTGAAGTTTTGTAGATTGTTGCCACGCCTTACACCTCGCTGTAGTTTTTGGAATTTTAAGTAGAAAATGAAACAGTTGACCATAAGTAAATAATCTCCATGGTTTTGGAGATTACTTACAATTAAATATCTGAAAAGTGTGGCGTGTGGCATGTGGCATGCATTTGGAAAGAAACAACAAAAACAAAAACAAAAAAAACACTGTGTGGCAGAGAACTAACGCTGCCGATAACCCTGAACACATGAACCAGACAGTGAAACACTGCAGTATCATGATGTGGAGATGCTTCTATTCCACCAGGATAAGAAAGCAGGTCATAAGTTGTAAAACTGGGCTATCCTTGAAGAAAACATGGTAGAGGATGTATTAGACCTGAAACCGGAACATATTTATGTATTGGAAAGGCCCAGTCAAAGTCCAGATTTGGTTGGGAATTTGAGGAAAGACTTGCTTTTCACGTTCCCTTCCCGTCCATTTTGACTGAGGTTGACGAATGGGTGAAAATGTCAGTCTCTAAATATCTACGGCTGTCAGAGACATATTACAAAACGCTTCCAGGTGTACATGCAGTGAGATGTGGCTCCAGCAGGGCTGATTACAAACACATGCTATTCTCTTATTTTTGATTGGAGAAAAAAAGTGAAAACCATTCATCCATCCATTTTCTTTACACCCTTATCCCTCAGTGGGGTCGGGAGGGTTGCTGGTGCCTTTCTCCAGCTATCGTTCCGGGTGAGGGGCGGGGTCACCCTGGACAGGTCGCCAGTCTGTCGCAGGGCAACACAGAGACACACAACCATGCANAAAAAAAAACTCCAATGTTGTGCTTTTCTGTGGAACCTTTCCAATAAAACCGTCACAAACCTTTCCATTGTACAAACCTGCAGTAGCTGCCTCTTTTGTTGGCCAACTCGGTCGTGCCTTTAGTCCACACAAGCATCACAATGATGGTCCGTTTTGATGGAAAGAGGATATCTGAGACAGGGAGCTTCCTACAGAAGCAGCAGCTCTGGGCTGCTATGACCCAGTCCTATCACAGTGTGGCTCCTTTCAGGTCCAATCCAATATTTACATGCGACATTTTCTCCTGCTTTTAGCAACTGAGTGCAAGTATGTCTACGGAAACCTGCAGCTTAATGTTTCGCACCCACTGCCTTCAGCGCTTGCAGCATTGTGTACCCATTAGCAAGAAAATCAAGATTTGCTACTTCTTCTCACAGCGCGCCTAATGCTTTTGCCAACTGAGAACACCTGAGGCAGTTCTTGATTTTCCAAGAAAGGAGTCCCCTTACTTTGTTTTTTCTCCCCGACTGGTTGTATATGCATCCAAATGTATTGTAGTGACACATAAAGTGGCCAACAGCTGAGTAGAGAGGCCAGATTAAGGCGTTTTACTGTCAGTCAGCTGTTTTTTGTCTTAGCAATGAGTCAGAAATTGGCACTACAAAAGGTTTCAACCAGCCCCAGGAACAAGACCGCTGTCGTTACGTAGAAATAAAAACACAGATGAGACAGACTACATGCGGCGCCTTGCAAAAATATTCACTTCCCTTAACCTTTTTCCTGTTTTTCACTTCGAAATAAAATATATTGCAAGAATTTAAAAACACCTTATGATAATAACGTCCACTAGTTGGTAAATTAATCGATGAGACCTGCAAAGTATGGCTGCAACTAAATTATTTCAGCGATTGATTTTTCTGTCAATTATTCTTACAATTAATTGGATTTAAAAAATAGCATATTCTTCAGATTTTCCCATTTAACCACTTATGCCTATTTATACAATATTAGAAATACATAAAAGATACAAATAAAAACATATATTTCCTTTTAACATTTTATTGGCTGAACTGCAATAAGAAGGTATCCCTTTAGCGTATGCTTGATCATTTGAAGCGAAAAAATGAAGTAAAATACTAACAGCAAAGTGAAAACCTTAGCCCTTTCTGTTTGACCTAACAGTGTAGAGATGATCTGTTCACCATCTTGTTTTTATGTTGTTTTTTTTTATATCTTTAAGGCAAAATGTATATATTTTTGCACAGTTTTCTCTAAATTACTGCTTTGAAGATCTTGTTCTTTCAACAACTGGCCTTTTCTGATTGTTTATACTCTAGTTAAACTGTCACTAAATAAGTTGACGATTATTTCAATAATTAATATATCACGATTAATATACAATTAATTGTTTCAGCCGTACTACAAATCTACAAGGAAAAGACAGTCAACCTAAACAGGTCACAAAAGAAAAGCACAAATCTGGAGGAGCCGCAAAGAACCACAGCTCAGGTAGGAAAGTCTGTTGAAAGGACAATAAGATGCTCCACAAATCTGGACCAGTGGAAGGAAGGAAGAAATGTGTTGCTGAGAGAAAGCCCATGAAAATCTGTGAAGGAATAACACTTCACATTATCCCGATTGTGAGACATGGTGGTGGAAGCATCATGCTGTGACGAAAGTTTTCTTCAGCAAAAACAGTGAAGCTGGTCAGAGCTGATTAAAAGAATGGAACAAAATTGTTCACAATCTAAGACTGAGCAGGAGCTTCACAATGACCCAAAACAACTAAATGGTTTATTAGCATATTCATGTGTTAGAATGACTCAGTAATACCTTAATTACTCAACGTCTTTTATGACAACTTACCCTTTTGCAATTTCAAACAAACACTAACATGAAGAAAACAGTGAAAGACGTAATTTTTACTTTATAAGCAACATATTTATAATGTCATTACGAAGATGAGTCTAGGTTTGTCACAATCAGACATTTTACTGAACGATAAATTGTCCCAGAAATTATCGCAATAAACAATAGTACTGGACTTTTGAGATCATTTTCAAATAATATATTGATATTTGCACGATAATGCAAGAGACTAATAAACCCTAATTTTGCACAGAACAGCCAACACTGGAACTGGAAGTGATTTTAAATATCCAAAATAAAAGACAACAACCAAAAACGTTGAATGGGGATCAGTCAACTTATTTCACTTGTTGACTGATCCTTGTAGCGCTGACCACACAGGAAGTTGTGACCGCTCCGGTCACTAGGACAAGCCTTCGGACCCCACAGATGCATTCTCAAAGTTTTCTAAGCCCATACATAGGCTGCTCTGCTTAAAAATAGCTTGACATCACAAAGCAAAAACAAAAACAGTGAAGACACGAGGATGCTGTTAGCCTTGCAAATGTTCACTCATGAACAAAAGACATTTTGATCTTCTCCCAGCATCAGATGAGAAGTTAAGAGATCTCAAAGGCGTTGACAATTAATCACCATGACAACAGAGATGCCCGCAGTAAGTTTTGACACGATAAGTATAGAAGTCAAGACGTTTAACTGGAAAGCCACACATATCAACCTCGCCTTTTCTCGCCTGAGAAAAGAAAAGGAATCGTCTTCTGGGGACTTTTTTTTTTTCCTGCCAATTGCTGCTGAGAAACCTCCTCTTTCTCTTTATTTATTTGGATGTGGATGACAGAATTTGCTAACCTGAAGTAAATGCCGTCACATCAACATCAGTAATTATAACTCCTCAAACTGAGTGGAGAGTAATGAGAGTGTTTACATGATGCTAAAGCCTCACACAGAGCCGTTCCCCTCCAGGAGTGACTTAAGCTACCTAAGAGGCTTTGCTTTTGGTCTAAATCAACTAATCGCAAAGTCGCTACAGGCCTTCCTTCGTTCCTCGCAATATGAGACAATTAGCGGGAAACCAGGTTGGGGGGGGATCAAAAATGTGCTTGTTGTAAGAACAGAAGATGACGCTTGCAAGCGGCGCCAAAAAGCTTTATTCACCCACTACTGAGGGATGTGTGTCTGTTTGGTGGGAGCGGTATCCGAACAAGTAGCTGAATGAAAGAACAGAGGGCACTTCTTGCCCCTGTGAAGGCTTCAGAGGTGAGCACAGACCCTCCAAGCGGAGTCTTTCTCCAAGTCATCAAGTGACTCATTGTGGAAATCACCTTTGACAGCAGCTTGTGCTGTTTGAGGAATGTTTTCCATTTCTTCATCTGAAATCCCCGAAGTCCCTTCCACAGGGAACTGGCAGAGAGGAAGGAGGAAGAGAAAGAGCGAGCGAGGCAGTCGGAGGAGGAGGAGGAGGAGGAGAAAGACGGTGTTGTGGAGAAAGTCTTTGGTTGGTGAGGATGGAAAGTTTGGAAAGAGTAGGCCTATATTTGATTCAAGTTGCCAGGCAACAGATGAGCAACAGGGGAGGAACGGGATGGATAAAAAACTCACTTGGGTACCACATGGGGATCAAACTAAAACAGGAACGCTTTACAAAACTTTTATCTTGGGTTTACTACCACTTCCTTAAATATAATACCAAGTAGTGCATCGCCCCTCCCCATAACAAACACACATCAGCATTGATGGCCAGTGTAAAGACAAACTTCTGGTTCTTCTTTGTGTTTATCCGAGTCAAAAAGATTGCATTTCATTAAATAGTGTGAAGGAGGACCGACATTTGACAAATAATGACTCTAAAGCATTCAAGTTGCATTGAAATTAAAAGAGGGTTCCACGTTGCATGAGCCAGAATTCGACTCTGGTGACCCTCATGTTACACAAGCTGAAGAAAACAGAGGAGATGAACTTTGACTCTTTCAAATCTAGTCATTTCTATCTAAATTGTATCATGGATTTTGGGGCAAACATGGAGTATTGAGCTCATTGTGAGTCTTATGGCTTGGTTCACCACCATCAGGTGATGCAGAAGTACTAAGTTTGGATTTGAAAATCATCTCAGTGGAACACAAACAGTGAGCTTGGAAGCTTGTCTTTGGGAACAAATAATGGTTTACAACAAAACAAAAATAACAACAACAACAACAAAAAAAATGGTTCTACAGGTAAAAAACTATAATAGTTTAATTGCTTTCACAGGAAAGTCTCACTGGTAGCTATCAATGACTGAAGCGTTTGCAGCTCTTTTGGAAACCTCATATATGGGGGGGAAAAAAACAATGTTTACATCTCCTTAAATATCACATATGACACTCGCTGGCTTTGTCTTCAGCTTGCGTAATGAGACGACGACGTGTTTGACACCCCGTGTTATAAATGAAAAGGAAATGCAGCATCACAGAAGGTTTGTGTGACAGTGACGATGTCCAGAGTGCAGCCCACTGATGACACTGAAGTAGAAAGGAGGGAGGGTCTCTAAAGTTGAAGACGATAGACAGAAACATCCCTAAGAGCAGTAATCCTCGGTCAGCGGACAAGAAAAAGAACATATAGCTAGTTTAATTTCCTTGTCACACAACACATGTTTTCCTGAAGATCATGGCACTTCTACTGCTCCTATAAAAACCATCAATACCCTTAAAAAGCCTTTGATTAAAAAAAAAAAAAGTAGTGCCATCTTTCTATGCAACTGGATTCCTCAAACGCCTCTGATACCTTTTTGTTTTTAAACAAGCAGTTGGAGGGTTTGCAAAGTAGCTTCAAGACAGAACCAAGACGGTTCAGATATAACAAGCCAAACTTGCAAAAGAGGTTCCACAAGGCTTAATTCTTAGTCCATTATTGTTGTCCATCTAAAAACAACCAAGACTAAACTATTTTGACCAGATCTCCCTTGCAAATAAGCTGTATGATCTCAATGGAACAAACCTAGTAAAATAAATACAATAAAATAATACACATGCTGAATCTATGAACTGTAACTTTTGGAATTAATTAATTTCCTACCCCTCCTGTAGTTTTAGTTTTTCTACAGGAGGACCTGTTTGTTCACTAGATTATTACAATATATCACTACACAGGGAGTGTCTGCCTCAACCCTGCTAGTCTGCGTCTATAAAAGAATATCATCTCAGCAACATTGATATGACCTCATTTTACTGTGTGGTATAAAACTAAAAAAACAAAGCAAGAAGTATTAAACTAACCAAGGGGGGAAAAAATAAGGCGGACGTGTCATGCTAAAGTAAAGAAACTGTGACAATCCACACACAGGCCAGAAATTCTGCCTAAACCTCCCTGAACAAATCCAAGCACTCCGATGAAGCTGCAGAACCTGGTGCGGTAAATATTAAGCAAACGTTTACTTTGTTTCCTAGAAAGCAACACATTTTACCTAACGAGCTAGATAACCTGAACGCCTCATTCTGTGAGGCTCATTAACGGATCAACGTCGCGGTTAGTTTAGAGACAATCGGACGCCTGCAAAAAAAAAAAAAAGACAAACAAATTTAGTGTCTTAATAACAGACACAAAGTTAAAAACTGTCCACCTGGTGAAGCGCTGTCAGCCCGTCTACGTTGGCGTGGTTGATGTCAGCTCCTTGTCGGAGTAGCGCCGCCACCTCCTCCCGGTCGCCGGCGGAGCAGGCGGCCATAAACACGGCTCCCTGCGCGAACTGCACTTTCGCGCGCCGCGTCCCAGAACAGCCCGTGGTTTTCCGAGTCTCCGACCCCGTCCGGTCCGTTTCCGAGCCCAGCCATCGCTGGAGCTGATCCTGCCGTCGTTGTTTGGCAGCTTCGGACCGGGAATGGTCAGTGGCCGCCATCTTCCCCCTGGTGTGTCCCCGGACAGATTCAGCTCATGGTACGAGGAGGAGAAGCAGCGGAGTGCGGTGTTTAGATTGAGCCTTCTCACCCCCTGCCTGGGCTGCGCCACCTGGTGGACGACCTCTACAATTGAAACCGCAAACTTCGCTGAGAACTTCAGCGGCAGCTCCCTGGTCCCTTCAGGGTCGGCTCGGAATTTACTTACTGTAACACAAGTTAGCTTCAAATTTGTTGCTTCAGCTTCAGCACTTAACAAAATGCTTTTTTTAACGACACCTAGCCACTTTTGATCCCCTTTAATACTAAATCTAAAATAATAAAATAATTAGAATGGACACACTTTCATCTCCTTTTCTCTAAAACACTGCAAAGCATTTTTGTCTTGCAACAAGAAGGTCCTAGGCTCAAATCCTGGGCAGAAACCATGCAGAAAGAGCCCTGGGCTCTTTCTGCATGGTGTTCACATGCGGGGGTTTTCTCTGGGTACTCCAGCTTCCTCGCAGCCCAAAACCATGACTATTAAATTTAATGGTCTCTCTGAAATGCTCTTAGATGCGTGTGTGCATAGTTGTGTTTTTCTGTGTGGCCTTGTGATTGGCGACATGTCCAGATTCCAGGGTGTGCATGCATGTGTAGGACTCTCCATGTATTCTGGCTGGCTTAACATAACAGTTTGGTCTAAGTTGCCCTTGGAAGTGAGCAAGGATGGACAGATGTTGCTAATATTAAAGTCACGTCAAGATAATAACTTTTTTCTTTCACCAAATATAACAACATAGATAATTATTAAAACAAAAACTTGAGAAGTGAAAAAGGTGATACACTTAAAAAAGTACTTTGCAAAATGTATGCTTCATGCCAAATTGCATCTTAACATGTGGCTTATAATGGAGGAATGATAAATGTAGTTTAACTTTCTTTTAACTGACCGAATTGCTAGAAACCCACAAATATCTAGTGTTGCAATCCAAACCTACAGTGGTTTTAGAGGTCAGGGGAATAAACCTCAGTCTAAATTTGGTGCATGAAAAAACAACTTTTTCCTGTTTTCTTTTTTTACTACTTGACATTTTTGTAGTTTTTTACTTCATTGTCATTACAGTTACAAACACAGTTTGTGCCAATCCTAAACCACAAACAGTGAAAAATCCTCTGTAGTTTATAATTAAACTTGGATGATTTGCAGCATATGCCTACTGCTGCTCCAGTTTGTCTTGTCATAAGATGGATGTTTTTTTTCTGTTGTTTAACAAAGTTGTAGTTATATGCTGTAGTTAATCATGGGGATTACCAGTTTATTTTATGATCACAAACTCTAAACATGATGACACCTGGTGACAAAATCAGCACATTACATTTACTTGGCAAATAACATGTAAGCTTTTAGCAAATCAAATGTTCTTATAGCTTGATTAAAATGAAACACCCTGTACATGACGAGTACTTAAAGAGCTTGGTTACTTAATAAGTAGAAAATGCACAGTTCTGAAAAAAATGATTGACACTGAACAAAACACCAAACATATTTTAAAATAATTAACTAAAGTAAGAAGCAGTGAAAAAAAAAAACAGAACAATGAAAGATCACAAAAAGTATGACTGGAAATATACATGACCACCACAGTACTTTCATGTACTGCATACACATAATTTTGTTTTAGCCATTTACATTAGTACATTTGTTAAAAACAAAGTAAGCTTTCTTTAAACATAGTGCATTGGAAATTGCATCACGCAAATGGAGTAACTGTTTTTAACAAACCAACTCTAATGTTTTCCGTTTTGTCCAGAGCTTCCCGTGAGCCAAAAGTAACTGCAGGCAGGAAAATGCTGCTTCACTTTGTGGCTGACTGCCTTTCACTAAAACCATCAACACATTTTTTTTTTTTTTTTACTGTGCTAAGTCTTTGTAACATCCTGTAATTCAAGTTTGTGCATGACTGACTAACTGTGCAAATTTTAAGTGTGCTTCTGTTGATGTAATACTCCATGAATGCCTGAATCTAATGGCTTATTTCTGACTCAGGCATCGATCCAAAAACATCGAACACCCAGTAAACGTGCCTGTGCTTTAAAAAACTATTTATGGTTCTTGAAGTTTTGTAGATTGTTGCCACGCCTTACACCTCGCTGTAGTTTTTGGAATTTTAAGTAGAAAATGAAACAGTTGACCATAAGTAAATAATCTCCATGGTTTTGGAGATTACTTACAATTAAATATCTGAAAAGTGTGGCGTGTGGCATGTGGCATGCATTTGGAAAGAAACAACAAAAACAAAAACAAAAAAAACACTGTGTGGCAGAGAACTAACGCTGCCGATAACCCTGAACACATGAACCAGACAGTGAAACACTGCAGTATCATGATGTGGAGATGCTTCTATTCCACCAGGATAAGAAAGCAGGTCATAAGTTGTAAAACTGGGCTATCCTTGAAGAAAACATGGTAGAGGATGTATTAGACCTGAAACCGGAACATATTTATGTATTGGAAAGGCCCAGTCAAAGTCCAGATTTGGTTGGGAATTTGAGGAAAGACTTGCTTTTCACGTTCCCTTCCCGTCCATTTTGACTGAGGTTGACGAATGGGTGAAAATGTCAGTCTCTAAATATCTACGGCTGTCAGAGACATATTACAAAACGCTTCCAGGTGTACATGCAGTGAGATGTGGCTCCAGCAGGGCTGATTACAAACACATGCTATTCTCTTATTTTTGATTGGAGAAAAAAAGTGAAAACCATTCATCCATCCATTTTCTTTACACCCTTATCCCTCAGTGGGGTCGGGAGGGTTGCTGGTGCCTTTCTCCAGCTATCGTTCCGGGTGAGGGGCGGGGTCACCCTGGACAGGTCGCCAGTCTGTCGCAGGGCAACACAGAGACACACAACCATGCATATACACACTCACACCTAGGGGCAATTTGGAGAGGCCAATTAACCTGACAGTCATGTTTTTGGACTGTGGGAGGAAGCCGGAGTACCCAGAGAAAACCCACGCATGCACAGGGAGAACATGCAAACTCCATGCAGAAAGAATTGAACCCAGAACCTTCTTGCTGCAAGGCAACAGCTCTATCAACTGCGCCACTGTGCAGCCCAAAAACCATTCATTTTTCTTCCATTTCACAGTTATCCAATTTGTGTTGGTGTAAACTTAAAGGAGGTATGAATTATTTTTCAAAGTACTACATCACTGCTTCCAAACACTACACAAAGCAGCTGACTGCATTTCAAATGCAATATCAACATCGCAACTTTAACATACAGTATCTTAGTGTGAAAATTCAGCCCTACTTTTGCTTTTCACTCTTCCTGGATCAGGATTGTGATCACAGCTGAAGCCTACCAAAAGCTCTTAGATCTGCTCAGAGGTTTAGCAGGTTTGCCACCTTGAGGATTATTAAAATAACCTTTGCGTTCTGCAAAGTCTTGCTGGAAAAAGCTGGCCACGCGGTTGGTCTCTGGTGGGATCCGACCGGTTTTGAAGGAGCCTTGCAGGTCCATGTCGATGCAGAGAACCCCAGACAGCAGCCGGTTCTTGTACCGGTCGAACACGTCCTGCATTGAAGAGCCGCTGCTGTTCATCCAGGCGGGAAAGAGGTTGCTGGAGCTGGGCTTGGATGGGAGGGACCTGTAATGGTGCAGCTCCAGGTGGCAGAACAGCCTATTAGAAAAGATTGCAAATGAAAAATCAGTTCAAATAATTGTAAATAAATACAAAAGAAAATTGCAGTACCATGATGTGGAGATGCTTTAATGTATTATTACATTTACATGTTGAGTAAAGTTTTGTGCTGAGCTAACTTTACTCACAAAGTGCCATGTTTTGCTTTTCAGCAAAAGAAAAAAAAATACTACAAACAAACTCTGAACTCCTTTGGATTACCTCTCTAAAGGATCAGAGTTTTTGCAAGATTTATTTTAACATACAACTAAAACAGTATGTTTGCTGTCTAAATCTAATGTAGTGACAGTAGGATGTGCAAAAATACAACTATTTCTCATCCGGTGTCGGCTTGATTGTTGACATATCAGTCACTTTGAGTTCCTGCCACACTCAAACGGCTAAAATGATATGGTTCTGCAAACCCTGCGAAGCTGAAATCTGCCAAGATCAAATGCTGCCGAGAGTAGCCTCTGTCAGTCAGGTGTGTACAGACATGTCTGATATGTTACGCAACATTAGGCTGCAACTGTAACCGAGTCTGTTTTATGAAGTACCTGGCAGACACGTGCTGCGAGAAGTTTCTGGAAGCCTGACGCAGAAGACGCTGCAGGATTTTCAGTATCTGCTCTCGGATCCAGCCCACATCCTCCTGCACATCTGGAAGCCACTCCAGAAGCCTGCACATGGAAGACATCATCATCAGTCAGCGTACAACGTAAGCATCCCCAGTAACAGCGATAAACATTGCCCTCAACTATCAAAATGGTGCCCCTGGTAAAGTCTTGAAGTAAAGTTAAGTTAAGTTAAGAAACCTGGTGATGAAGACATGCCATTTTTATGCAGCCCTCACTGTTTGTGCTTTCAAGAAAAGTTCAGGTCTTCATCCAACCTCGTTTGTGCCAGTTCCAAATGTTTTATACATAGTAATTGCTAAGTTGAGTTTAAATATGGACAAATGTGTGGAATTAACATTTTTCTTTTAGCCTTTATCACCTGAACACACATTTGCAAATTGTGAATGAGATGTTCCACTGTTTTTCATTTTGACTTGAGAGAAAAGGGCAACTCTGTCAGAGGAATAGTAACTCAAGGATTACTAATTAATAAGTTCATAAAAACTGTGAAATTGCAAACAAAAGAGTAAAAGTAATATTGCTACAGGTGCCAATAACTGTTGCAGCTGTGACAATGAACAAGCACACTTCAGTTAATAGTTGTATTTTTCTTAGTATTCACTGTGATATTAAGCCTCTACATTACAAGAAGGAAGTAATTCTTGCAGCCTTTTACCAGTTTTCATAAGGGGTGAAAATAATGACCGCACAAAAAAGTGGATGAAATAAACTTCAAATCTACACTGTTTCAATACTTTAAAAACGTTGTATTTCCTGAAAAATGGCTTCTATTACGAAACATACAAGCAGACACGTACAACACTATCAGAAACAGTGGGAATGGGGTGTGATGTGATGAAGTCACACATCACCTGAGAGTCAAGGACACGGCGGACTCCAGAGGAAGCGTGTAGGGGAGCATCAGGGCCGATGCCATCCTGAAAGGGAGCAGGTTGCCCAGAGACTGCACCAGGCTCCTCCTCTCCAGGCAGGCCTCCAGTAGAGCTGCAGGGGGCGCCAAACACGCAGAAGTTAAAGAATTTCACAAGTTATGTTACGAAACACTTGCTCGATTTAGTGGATATAATTTATTCTGTCACGTTTTTGTGAATATAATTTGCCACCGCTGTTAACTTTGGGGTTTTAATTTTGCATCTGAAACATTCTTTTTTTCAAGGTGGATGGAAAACACAAATTAATTTTAAAAATAAATAAATACTTGGGTGCATAATTGGATGAATTTCTTGTGAATTTTCTTCATTTCACACCAGTTAAGTATATTCATACACACTGAATATAAGCAAGTCCCAGCTTGACCTCATGTCTTCTTGGCAGAACCGGTAGAGTTCACTCTTTGCAGAGACTTCTAAGCATAGCCTACACATTTTTAGCAGCATTTACGATAGCTTTTTTGGGGGGGGTAGAATGGTTATAAAACTTAATGTTGGCGTACAAAACCAGTTTTGTTATGTATATGGGATTCTTGTCCAGTTGGAACCTACACAGAAAATACAATGTTTTTTCAATCTACAAAGGTATGTATAACAAAGTGCTGGAAAGAGCTAATTTGTTCATTAGAAAAAAATTGACATGCGCTTAATAAGAAGTATATTAAGTACCACAATAAGCAAGCAAACAAAAACATTCAGGGTCAGCAGTCGGATACATAAACTTTACTGGAAACGTGTTTTTGCAATAGCTGCAATAAAAACTTAAAAAAGGACTCAAGAGAACATGTTTAAGAATTGCTTTAAACCTTAAAAAAGTCCGATGTTAATGAAGAGAAGAACAAAACAAAACAAAGGCTGCTATTCACACAAACTGTAATATGGTACACTGTCAGGTTGAGTGAAATTTTACCTTTGTGCACGGCAGGTGGAAGATACTCGATGGTATGCTCGTCTAGTGAGGAGCTGGCATGAAGCTCAACTTTTGCCTCCACCTGTGGCTTTTCTTCTGCCTTGTTTTTCTCAGCCCTCCCTTCATCACAGGCCTTACGTTCTTCTCTTTTGGCCAGCAAAGCTCTGTCTGTTTGAGGCCCGGTGTAACTAAGCAATCCTAAGTTTCACATAAAACAGAAGACATAAGCTTTACTGATTCATCAATGTATTCTATAAAATAATATAAAATCTCTGGTAAATGTGCTTTTTTTAAACAACCAAATATAAATTTCCCTGCTTGCGTGTACTTAAATAACTGCGATGAGTAATTCGAGCTTATCACAAGAAAACACAAACAAGCCCATTGATTTGCTGACATGGTAGCAGGAAGCATGGGTTCTGATAATGTATCAGGACCGACACGCTGTGTACAACATAAACGTTCGTGGTCAAGAGACAAATCCAAGAAATCAATAATGCTGGTTTGTAGCCAGATTTACTCAAAGGAGCTTTGAGGCTTTTCGCAGAAAAAAGCAAGTCTTACCATTTCTCTTTAAAAAGTGCAGGGCATCTTTGTATCCCTGCTTGCACATGCCCTTCATGATCTGCATTCAAACACACATTTATGTTAACCTTTTATGTGTCAAAGCAGCTCAGTGTGATCACTCCATCTTGCATGCTGTTGTTTGTGAGTTTTAAGGTAATTAACGTTACCTTTTGTAATGTTCGTAAAATGTTTAAATTGTTGAGGCGGTTGACTTGAATTTTGTGTTTTGTGTCTTCAGAGATTTCATTATGTCTTTTCTTTGTAACTTTTGTAAAAGTACAACTTTATTGTAATGTTTGTGGTGTGTGGACCCCAGGAGGAATAGCCTCTACTATTTTAGAGCCTAGTTGGGATTCTTAAATAAACACAATAAATAAATTTACAGAAATCTCAAAATGCTACAATCAGTAAAAACAATTAAACAGCAACAAATTCGGACCATAAAACACAGATCAAAACATTAAAAGATTAGAACAAGACACATTAAAAGAAAATCATAAAAAAGGTTTTTCTCCCACTGCCTTGCACTTGCACGATCACAAATATCAAAGGTTTAGCATGACAAGATGCGGAAAAACTCTAAGGGAAAGAACGTTTTATTAGAGAAAGGCCTACCATTGGATTTGGTGGGAAAAGCGCCCTAGAGACTCTGTATAGGTTGGTGAGGGTGAACTGGATGCTTGTGTTGGTGAAACGCAGCTCGTGGATGTTGGTGGAAGTGTCTCGAGGGCAGATGTCGCTCTCTCCGGAAAAGGGGGAGACGGTGATGGTGTTCTTCAGCTCGTACTGCGGCAGGTTGTCGGAGATTCCCCCGTCAACATATCGCTGAACGGGAAAAAGATAAACAGCAGCAGAGCAAGCAGAGTCAGATCAATGAATGCACAAAGTTTCCACAAACGGAAGTGATTCATCCACACTGCAGGAAATAAACAGGATGCGATAATAGTGAGAGCATATCCTCTGTATTGATAAGGGAAGGTTTTTATCGAAGGTTATGAAGTGTCAAAGCTACAAAACCAGACTTTTAAAAGAAATCAATCAAGTAAACTATAGATATAAATTCTCCCCTAAAGAACAACATCTTAAGTTTTCTATTTGTTTGCTATTTTTATTGATCTTGATTAGATTTTTTTTAAATTCACAGGGTTCCATGCAAACAACATGCCTTTAGTGACCTCACATGAGGCACAAAGCAATTGATCATAACTGTTGAATTATTATTATTATTATTATTATTATTATTATTATTATTATTATTATTATTAACCTCTTTATTCTAATGTTTTTGAGCAAATTTCTTCTTCTGGCGTGTACTCTTGTATTCTGCGAGCTGCATTTAAGAACTGGAACCAAGCATGAGAATAAATTTATCGTCGTCATCACAGCATATCCTAGAAAGTTTTTTAAGAGTCCAAATTTGGCTCAGACACATAGATTTGGATCATTTGCCACTCTAAATCTGTCAGAATTTGTCAAAAGTTGCTTGCTAACTATAATTTACGCCAATGCCAGCAGATTAGCTGATCCCAACCATGTACACACAAATCCGTTTTTTTCCTCAGGGTGTTTTTCAAAATTGTAGCTTTCTGTGAAATCCTGCGGTGCCAACCCATACATTATTGCACAACTATTTTTTTTTTTTTATCGTCAGCGTACATTTGTGAGAAGAAAAACGAAACCACTGGTAAGTCTCTTTACACACACAGGCAGTGTGTGTCTGTAAAGAGACGGTGACATCAGGATTTAAGTCACAAGAGGGCACTAAGAAAACATCAAATCACATGTGAGGCCACCTGATCACATTTTGGCTCTGCCACTCTCTAAGTTTTGCCTCAATCCAAACACACACACACACACACACACACACACACACACACACACTCTCATACAGTGTTAAACTCCATAAAACCCATCACAAAGTTCACAGTGGGAGGCCGGTACTGCCAGTGATATTTCTCAGAAAAAACCTTTGCACTAGAAACATGACGAACAAAACAGAAAAGAGGAAAAAGAAGACTTTCCAACCTCCCTCCTGAGAGTAAAATTTCAGACAAACACTAACGCTAGTGGAATTTTATAACCACTGTTTACACACACGTGGCATTAGGAACAAACACATTCTGAAGGAGTGGAGGGCCCCAGCGGGTACAGTGACGGAAAAAGAAAATGTGCCAAAAGCAACAAAGAATGAAGTAAAACACTTTGAGTTAGAAAAAGGTCAGACTGTTCTTACATCATATCAGAAAAACCAGTTTTAATGTAAATCTTCCCAAATCACAGAGTTAAATTCAACTTAATTAGTCTGAAAACAGAAGAATGGCAACAACAGGAAAAGGGACAGAGAATTTACTCACCACTCCTTGAAATGTGGGAGGAATGAGGCCACAATACACGGGGATGTAGGCACTGCAGACACATGCCTAATAAAAAAACAAATAATTGCAAATTAGATACTTGAGCCCTTTTTGGAGTGAATTTGTATGGGCAGAGTAAGAGTGTGAGAATTAGAGGAACTTCAGTTGTTTCACTCCAGAAGAGTGAGAATAGGTAAACCTGGAAGTAGCAGTAAAAGGTGTCTAGTCTTTATGTTATTTAGTGCATACCTGAATCAGCTCCTCCTTATCGTTGAAGTGAGACACCAGGACGTTTTCTCCATCTGCCACCCGGGTCAGAGAGATCCCCAGTCGCCCGTTGGCTCGGTGGGGGCTGTCGGCGGGGAGATTCCGCCTCAGGAGCTGACGGACAATCTTCACCAGGTTAAAGGTGGGATGCATGGGTCCGAGGAGCCGCTTCCTTGCCTCTTTGGCGACTTCAATTATGCTTGCCCCAGCATCTCCTGCAGTTAATTACAGGAGCGGAGGTTCACAATCATGTGGATCACAGCCAAACATCAGGGTTAGACATTTATCGCTTTTGTGATAAAACCCAGTCAAGTTCAAGTTCAGCCCATTAGTATGAACAAAGTTACGCTAAGTTAAATGTTTTTAAGTTTCCCTCTTTTCTAAAGAGGGCTGAATTTAATTTGAGACAGTTTCAACCTGAGCTGTACCAACTCAGTTCAAGAGAGGAAACTTGTTAGCATAGGTAACTTAACTAATATTAAAAATAAGAGAGTTTATTTTGATACCTTACCATTACATTAAGTTACTTGCATGTTCTATCATATTTATTTTACTTTAGAGACTAAAAATGCTCTATCCACTTGCTGTGGCAAATGCTGTAGGTTTATGGTCTCAATCTAAGTCATATTATTGTCCATGTCAACTTGAACAACATAAGTAAAAAATAAAATTTTGGGTTAGGGGTTAGGGTAGACTATGTACTGTTTAATTACTATTTTGGTTTCTAAACAGCCGGACTTTCACAGAAAATAACTGTTGTAGAAGATTTATATTTTACAGTGCATTGAAGAAATTATAAAACACTTTATTTAAAGTAACACTTTATTTGACGGGGTGTGCATAAGACTGACATCACATTGTCATAAACATGACATAATATGTGTCATGAACATAAAGAAGTCTCTATGACTGTTTATGACAGTTGTCATGAAGTGTCATTCGGTAAATAATGACACTTTTAATGCAAAGTTGCTTTAAAAGATGCATTGAAAGTCCATTAAAAGTGCCAACTTTGCATGATTTTGTAAATTATGATAATTTAATGCAAAGTTGCCATTTTAATGGACTTTCAATGCAAGTTTTAGAACAACTTTGCATTAAAAGTGCCATTATTTACCGAATGACACTTCATGACAGCTGTCATAAACATTCATGAAGACTTCTTTATGTTTATGGCAGACGTTATGTCACGTTTATGACGGTGTTATGTCAGTTTTATGCACACCCCTTCAAATAAAGTGATACCAAAACTTATTTGAACGTGTGAGCAAACTTTACTACTTGGTCATTCTTTTATTACACTATGTTCAATAAAGTCAAACTACTCAACTCAAATAACTCCCCAAATCTTTATTCTTAAGACATTATGATGATTTAAGGTGACAAGAAGAGAGATTTTTATTTGAGCTGAAACTACAGGTAACATTAAAATAAGTTCTATTCTAATTAGTTTGTGCCAGTTTAATGTTACAATTCATGCAATTACTGAAACTAACAATTGAAAATGGATGCTATGGTCTCGCCATCCTTTGCAGGTGCACACAGACAGCAAACGGTACATACCAAGACACACTCCAGTGACCAAAGCAGTGGCGGTGAGGGCCCCCGCAGAGGCTCCATAGATGTGTCTGGCGTTCAGCACCAGGAAAGGAGCCTGCTCCAGCAGACAGCTGGCCACACCGATGTGGTAGATCCCCAGGAAGCCGCAGCCTGCGAAGGAGATGTTCCAGGGCGAGTCTAACGGGAACATGCTTGTCCAGAGCTGTGGCCGGGATCGCAGAAGCTTAACTTTGAATTTAAACGTTACCCTTCACGAAACAGCTTACACGTTTCTTTTGCAATAACAGACTTAAAATTTTAAGTATTCCCCTTTCGCATCACGTACTAAACCTTTACCAGTTAGTTTTGTTATTGCACAGCAGATGTCCTCAGCTAACGGTTAATAAATGAATATAGTTTAGAGAGCAACACGCAAATCCCTTAACACTGAAAGTTCTTAACAGCTTTTAAATAAACCAGATCGGAGGAAATGAATAAATACGAAGTAAACTTTGGGCGATTGTTATTATTTCACATGCTCTGTTTGCATAATCAAGAGGGAGGATACAGGATGAACAGCTTGACCAATCACATTTTAGTCGGAAAGGAACCTTGATCAATGAGAATTGAACAAAGTTACATTTTAACCAATCATAGCTTTCATCGCTGAGTTGCTGATGAAATCAGTTTGCGGTCAGTTTTTTCTGACATTATCAAACGTTATTTCCGTAGGAGGAACTCCACGTTTTGTTTTGTTCAATGTTTATGTTCCTAACTTTAACAAATAACAATTCAGAGACCAGAGGTCTTATTTTGAGTTTGTTTCACAATAGTCTTCAAAAGAATCTGGAAGTAAGGTGTACTGATTTCTGGAACTCTCTGTTTACATGACAATCGCTGAAAACAACAAAGCTCTATATGAAGCGTTTCATTTCATAATAGCGCTGCTCCAACAACAGAAGGTGACTCTTTAAAACAAACAAAAAAAAAAAAAAAAAAAAGACAGTGCCTGTATATTTCATAAGGGACATGTAACTTTAACATTTCCTGTTATTAACAAAAATATTGGATGTTTTTAACAAAAGGAAAGTTGAAACCCCAAATATATAGAAAGTGCACTGTGCAATATTTCTGACTGATCACTTCCTTGAATAAGCTGTTAGCAGAATAAGACAAACAAAAAACAAAACAAAACAAAAAAAAAAACAGTCCATGTTGAGAAAGGCCCAGATTAACACATCCTATTGTGAAAGCAGGATGTGCTACTTTCCCCGAGTTTATAGATTTCTATTCTAAAAAGATACCACTGTCTGAACAGTAATGATTAAATGCAGGGGAGTCTAAATGAGAGAGAAAATTCCCCCAATATTAACATGGGATATTAAAATGTTAATATCCCATGTTAATCCAGTGTTAATATTAATATATCGGATATTAATACTAATATATTAATGTCCGATGTTTGGGGAATTTTCTCTCTCATTTATAATATTATAATTATCTCATGAGATATATTATAAATGCTCCTAGGGGCGGGACCAGACTGGGCGGCTTTCCACCCAATTCTAGTTTTGCAGATTCCCATTTAATATCTGAGGAAAATTGTAAATGATCACAAATTGTAATAATTAGAGAAATCTACATATTCAGTGGAAGTAGATGATGATGCAGTAGATTTCCAGGAAACATAGATGGGGCTCACAAACTAAAAATAAAATCCCAAAACAAACAAACAAACAAACAAACAAACAAACAAACAAACAAACAAACAAACAAACAAACAAACAAACAAACAAACAAACAAACAAACAAACCACATGTAGCTGAAATTATCAACAAAGATATTTGACAACTGAATGGTATTCCAGAAAATGCTTCCAAGGTTGTTATTGTTTCTGATTTTTCTTATATCCACGTTTTGAGACAGCAATCTTGATTACATAACCTTAAATAATAATAATAATTTAAAAAAAATCAGTTATTTGGGGTGAAAGGACAAACTATATCCAGTGTTTGACTACTTTTACAGAATGGTCTGCTTAGTAACTTTAAGTCAGTTTATTATTTATTAAATCACTCATTCTTTCCCATTCTGCAGTCACATTTATTTTAATTTCTGTTTAAAACACTATTAAATATTTATTAGAATGTTCTACTTTAACTTCTGATGGGAACCCTCGCACAAGAAGTATAACTTTATATGTTTTTGCTTGAATGGTAAACCAAAGCTGAACAAAGAAATCTTTTTTTTTTATTGTAAGCAATTGCAGTTTGTTATTCTGCCAGAATAAACAGCGACACCAAGCGCCTAAATGTGAAGTTGCATCGACTAGACACGTTGACAACGTTGTCCCGCCCTTAGTTGAAACTTTGGCGGCGCTACTAACTTCACGCTTGTTGTAAAATATAAGAACCAGAGAGAGGGGCGGGACCGTCAGCACCAATTGGATTCTTATACCCGCATTAGTGCCTTCTCTATCCGGAATACAACGTAACTTAAAACAAGCGCGCCCCAGTGACGTAACGGATTTTCTTTAAAAACGTTCTGGAACCAGGAAGTAGCGTCACACAGCGAACAGTCAATCCCGATTTTAAAGTTTCCTGTTTTTATCCTGGAAAACTGTGATAGCTATTAGAAAAACATATTTTAAAATAGTATGCATATTTGGTTGATTATTTAAAGATAGTTATGGCTTACGTTAACTTAAAAACGGTGTTTGCGACTTTGACGTTTACACTTAGTACAGTGAATTCCTCTTGATAAGGGGTTCTCACCACTTATCCTTACTGCCATGAAGTACAAAGTTGCCTGTAATCAGCCATGTAACGTGTTATGGAAAGCGAGAAACCCAGAGACATCACTGCAGTAGCAAAAGGGCTTAATAAACGCTTTTTATGGAGAGAAAGCCTGAAGAAGACACAACTCCTCATGAGGAAGGTGGAGACCTTGATCTTCTTTGGACTCTAAAACAAAGAAGGTCAGAAGATGGAGAATAACGAAAATCTAAACGTCTCCACAGCTTTGCTGGCTTGTGGGGAATCGGTACCTGGATTGAGAGAACCAAAATATGCGCCTGGAGCTGAGGTTGCCGAACCCGAGAGGGAGGCTTACTCAGCGGACCCCAGTGATCGCTCCATCTCAAGCCTGTCCTCTTCTTTCTCGTCAATGTTTCATCCTCTTTCTTCATCTTCCTCATCTTCCCGTGGCTCAGTCCTGTCTCTGTCGCCACCCTTGCCTCCTTCTGTGGAGCTTTCTGCAATCATGACAGACACCAGGCTGACCCTGGATGTTTACCTCGGAGGAGCAGCTGCGTTGCCCTTAGTATGGGGGTATGACCCTGATCATCTGAGGGGCATCAAGTACCTGAGACTGGGCTCTGAGGACAAACCTGGGCTTGATGCTGCACTGGATGTCCTTCCCCATATGACAGGGCTTCACTCTTTGACCATCCGGGGTAACATATAGCTTCACCAACACATCAGCATGCATATTGCCATATTTTTGTTTATATATTTATATTTAGTTTAGATAAATTCTTTTCTTATATTTTTGCGTCTTTTCAAATGTCTAACATACTCTTTTCAGAACCGATTTTAGCTCTAGATGCTCAAAAATATTAAAAATTGTTTGTAGACTGAACAGAAGGTATTTTGGATAGCTAAAATAAAACATCTGCTCTGAAGATATTGCCTTCACCATCTTCTGTATTTACTTTTCTTTCTTAAAGGACATCGCTTTTATGACTCCCGAGGTGATCCCCTGCCTGGACTCCTCACCGGTTTGCCAGACTCCACGTCAAATCTGTCTCACCTGAAACACGTGGATCTCTCCTTCAACCAGCTTACCTTTATGCCGTCATGCCTGCTCCAACTGCCGGTGCTGTCCACGTTGCTTCTCTGCCACAACCACATGTCAGCTTTGCCTCCAGATCTAGGCCAATTATCATCCTTAACCTACCTGTCCCTGATGGGGAATAAATTGGTGTCTGTTCCCCCAAGCGTGGGTCAACTAAAAGCTCTGCAGAGGCTCGATGTATCACATAACGTTCTCCAGCAACTGCCTGATGAAATTGGTTTCCTTGGGGAGCTTGTTAAGTTGGAATTGTCTCACAACAAGCTGAAACAGCTGCCAGACAGCATGGGTAAGAGGTTCAGGGTGAATTACGGTTTTGGATATAGACCACTTTAGAAATAAACAAGATATTCTGCTTGCTGGGAGTTAAGTTGTTGATGAGTTTTTATTTATTGCACAGGCTCTCTTGTTTCTCTCAGGGAACTGGTCATCTACAGCAATGAGTTCCGGGTAATTCCAAAATGTCTGAATGAACTCCCTCTGTTGACAATGGACGTTCGTGATAATCCTTTGGGAAAACCTCCGACGCCGCCTCCTCTGCCTCCCGTACCGGGTGAGCAGACATAAATTGGTTTATGCTCACATTTCTTTTATTGTAATCATGCAATGCACTTTTTGTATTGTGCTCATTAAAATTGTCTTGTCTTATCAGATCACCCAAAAATCCAAAAGTTGCATCTTGGATCCAACAAGCACAGGTACGGCTCTGCTGTAACGTGATCAAATGTGTAAACCAACGCTGTCTGCTTAAGCGTTGCAGCACCAAACGTGTCTTTCTCCTTTGCTCTTTAGTTTCTTTGTTTCGTCTGCTGGTCGCCATGTGTTTCTCCCAGGAGGGGCTGAGCTGACGTTCCCCCCTGGATGCCTGATGACAACCACCAAATTCACGTGGGGTGAGAAAAGGCCAAACAGGAAATGGGTGTGGCTGGAGGAACACGACATCCTTCTGAGTCGGCCCCTGGAGCTTTGTCCTCATGGTGTTACGTTTTTAAAGGTGTGAAAATGATTCGCTATAGTTTATTACATTAACACAGATGTACAGTGCCATGAAAAAGTATTAATAAGCCTTGAGATCTAGAGAAGTGAGGCATGTATTCTCCACGTTTTGCTCTTGTACTCTTAAAGAGCATCCAGGAAGCATTAACCATGCTTCAATTTGTCAATATTTTGTTATATTACAGCCTTACTTCGAAGGCTTCAATGAATTTCTACTCAAATTTCTGCACACAAATATCCCATTATAACAATGTGGGGGAAAAAAAAAACATGTACAAGTACTCACAGCCTTTAATTGATCAATTTAATACAATTTGGAATGAGAATGTAACAAAACTCGATGTGAAAAAGTAAAGCTGTGGGAGATTATGTTGGAGACCATTAGTGAACAAACAGCATCATTAAGAGCAAGGAACATGCCAGCTGCACCAAGCATTAGGTTGGCGTTTGGTTAAAAATAAGGCTGTAATTGCCTTTTTATGCATTTTTAGAATTATTGTAGTATCTAAGATACCAAATGTTTAATATAACCAACATCTACTTAGCCACACTTTATACAATTTTAATACAGGGTTGGTTTAAAAGGTTGTTTTACTCTTCCACCATGTAACAGGAATGCTGGACAAAAGATGGTTGTCTTTAGAGGAATGAAAACATGGAACGCCCTTCCTTTGTCCGTTTTAAACGCAACAAATGCTAGACCTCTTACAAGAGCCCTGTTTAAACATTATATAGTGTTTTAATTCTACATTTAGAAATCAGTAAGTCACTACTGTTGTATTAAGCGTGTCTTACTGTTTTTGTAATAAATGTTTTTCCTTAATTTGGACTTGGCTAATGGGGATCCAAACAAACAAGCTGTGGTCTATATTAATACTCGTACTATTTATTAGGAATGTTTTGGGGTTTCTCAGTTCATGTTTTTGTTGTTTGCTTCAGCCCGTGGAGGTGTGTGTGCCGTATCATCGGACCAAACGAGGGGAGGTGGTGTTGCGCACGTTTGACGGGCAGACATGGAGCACTCTGCCCACTGAACTCAGGAGAGGAAGTGAGGAGCATTGTTGTTATCCTGGGGGACGTCCAGCCAGGGTAAACGACAACATCTGAAATTGGACCGTAAAGCTTGTTCTTCTATTTTAATGCAGATCATAGTGTTACTTGTGGAATAAAATATACTTTTCTTGTTTTTGTAGCTGGCATGTTCCTTTGTGAGCCACTTCTCCTGGTTTATGGCGGTGTCCAGACCTGTAAGGGATACTTGCTCCGTCACACCAGCAGGAGCTCTTCTGGTGTCCAGCTCCAACCCTGGAATAAAGCTTCACTTCCCTCCTGACGCCACTGCACAGACTCGCACTATAACCCTTCAGGTGAGTTCAGCAAACAGCAGTGAAAAGAACACAATGTTCTAAGCTCCAAAACCAAAATTATTCCAAGAAAAAGCAATGGGTGGCAACAGCTGGTTTGTTTTTTGAACGCACTTTTGACTTGATTGTTTGATTGCGGGGTCAGTGTGAGTAAAAAGCACAGAGAAAACCTTGTGGGGTCCAAATGACTCATCATTCAGACCGTGGGAGGGTTAAAAAACCTCCCATCATCACACCGGACATTTGACAAACAAAAAACATCTCTTAAAATAACGAGAGGCTCTAATAGTTACCGGAGCAATCATAACAATTCCAAATACAAAAATTAATTACAGACTTTGGTTCCAAATTGACTTCAGTAGATCCTAAATACCTAAAGAAAAAACTAAACGATAGAACTTGTGACTTACAAAAATTCAACGTAAATGGCCACAACAAGCAGGAACACCACTGTCACCATGACCAGTCATTGATGCATCTCTCTCTCTCTGTCTCTCTGTAGGTGCTGCAGGTGTCCGAGTTTGAGGTGCAGGCTCTGTGTGGCGATCCTCAGGCCAGAGTCAGCCCCCTCCTCTGCCTCTCCCAGACTCCTGTCTCACAGTTCCTGCAGCCAGTTAAAGTCCAGATCCCTCTGCCACCAGGAATCTCAGGTTCCATCGGCCATCATGGTCTTCACATGCGTGCATGAGCAGAATATTTTAGCATGCGTTAACATTTACTGTGGCTCCACAGGGCATGAAGCCGATGTGTCTCAGTTGCATGTGCTTCACGGAGATCCAGCTGCTCAAACCTGGACTGACATTACATCACAAGTGTCCCTGTATGTTACCCATCTGTACGCCATTTTCTACATTACCCACTTCTCCTGGTAAGCTGCTGCGCTTTGTTATGCAATTTCCAATTGACATACTTCAGATTGTATGCTGGGGGTGTTGTAACTTTGGTTTATCTGCTCTATTATAGGTACTGGCTGTGGTACACTACACAGCGTTGTGTTAGCGGGGTGGTCAGAAAGGTTTACCAACGGCTAAAACAGTTTAAAGTCCAGTTCCTCGTCCTCCAGCGGAAGACGGACCCCGCTCAGGTTCTGCTGCAGTGCCTGCCTGCTAACAAGGTTTAGCATCTCACCTTTTGACCTTCTTTGGAACCTCAAGTGTAGATGCTGAACAGTAATTGTGTGGGTTTTCTGCTCAGATGGAGGGCAGAGTTCAGTCTTTGTCTGAGCAGTATGACGGACCTCACCCCTCTGACCTGTGTGACCTGCTGGAGGGAGAGCAGTTCTTCGCTGGCTTTGAGAGGGGCTTAGACATCGTCACAGGTTGGAATTCATCTTTGCTGCCATTAATGTTGAATTATGTGTTGCTGTGTAACATCTGTAAACATGTTTTTTTTTTTTAACATGTTTATTTTATTTTCCTCAGACAGGCCGGATTGTGTTGAGGGGCGTCTGTGTTTTGTGTTTTACTCCAGTTTGAAAAATGTGAAGGAAGTGTACGTCTGTTCTGCTCAGGGGCAAAAAGGGCCGGTGAGGGGACAGGTAAGAAACACAGAACAGTGAATAATAATGGATGTTACATGTCCACTCTGCAGGTAATGCAAAGAATATAACATTTTAATTTACATTGAGTACGTACAAAATAAATGGCGATCCACCCTGTTGCTTTGCTTCACTTTGATTACTTTCAGTTTAGGAAAGGAAGCCTGTTTTAACATCCCACATCTAAGACCCAATAAAAACAAAATAAGATACAGATGTTGTTCTATTGAAATAAAACATGGTTGGATCACTCCAAGAAGGAAATTGATATATATATATATATATCAGCCTGATTCTGAATGTGACATTTTAAGTGCAGAAAAGGGCTTCAAAATTCAAATTCAATTAAAACTTACTGAAGACTCCGTGTATTTGTTGTCAAACAGATTTCTTTCTAGACGTCATCTTTAGTGACTAATCTGTTTGGTACCCTATGATAGTGTAGGGAGGAGGGCGTTCTAATTGAAATATTTGTGTGTTAAGTCTATAGTTGGCTCCTTTCTAAAACTATTAAGAAAATAATAAAATATTCTCTTACAAACGTTCTGGGAATCCTTCATGCTGTTTGCTTCATTCATTTTCTCAGTGCTCTCTGTCATATGTAACACTCTTCATATGCGGATGGTTTGTGCGGAGGATGTGATCTGTAATTCTACGGTACTTTAAACCTACTGAGATGTGCAAGTTGCTATTTTTTGCATCTACATGGATTGCAGGTGTTATCAGTGAGGTGTGCTGCTCCTGCTGCACATAATAAATCAGATTACATCATTACACATGGTCTGTGTCCTTACACTGGGTTCACCTGTACTTCTCCACTGACTGCCATTAGCAGTCAATATGAAACTGATACAGTCAGCTCATCAAAATGAAGAGAAAACAAGATTTAACAGCTCAGTCACACCTCACTTTACATTACTTGGATGACGGGAATAAAGATAGGCACTGGTTTTTATCTACGGAGTCCTTTCATGATACTTGCTTGTCTAGCCACAAGATAAAAATATATAGTTGCAGCTTTAAAAAACTTTGGACTGCAGGCTGTTTTTCAGTGAAGTCATTCTTGGAAGCTGGAAAGAGCATAAATAAGTGTGCTCTCAGGGTTGTGGCCGAAACAAATGTCATACTGTCCTTAGTGGGGTAAAGGTTGAGGGAAGATAACTTTCTGTACTTGTTTATAGGAAACACGTTGCATAATATGAAATAAGTAAGATGGTGTGATTTGAGCCCTTTTGTACAATTCATGGCGTCACTGAACCTAGTGTCATTTTTGAATTTAAAGGGAAAAAAAAGACCAAAGCTTGAACAAATAGCTGTGGCGATGTTTGCTGAGCAAGTTGCAGTTTTTAATCTAAATGTTTGAGTTTGTTATTCATTTTTCAGGTGTCATTCTACAGAGGGGAGATTCCCAGTAATCTGCCAGAGGAAGTAGCCAAAAGGAGGAAAGGACTTGACACCCAGTGGCTCGCCACGTTGCCATTAAGACTTCCTGTCAGTTAAAATGCCAGACATTGTTGTTTCCCACTTCTCACTTACACTGTTGCTTTTCTTGATTATGTTTCTATTTAAATTTTTTTACCTTTATATATAAAATATTTGCAGAAATATTTGCACTATTGTTTGAGTTGCTCTTCCTGCTTTTTGTTCATTCCACTGACAAAAATACAGCTTTTCTAAACCTTTGTTGGCTTCTTTCTTTGAATTATATCGCCACCTAAAGGGGAACATTTCCACGTTTCTCTTGCAGGCTCTGAATTCAGACAACAGTTTTAACCTGGAGGAGCTCCAATATCCTCCCCTGAACCTGGGTGACCCAGAGAGCGGCTACCTTACTGAAGCCAACCTGCTGTCCATCTCCCTGCAGATTGGACGGGACTGGCGTGTCATTGGTATTAACCTCGGGTTGAGCTATGAAGAGTTGGACCGCATACAGTACAAACACAGGTGAGAATAAAAACATTTAAATAAATAGTTGTCTTGGATTATGTCAAAAAAGAGAATTATAATGTGTCTGACCGACAAAGATGTCGGAATTTTGTATTTTTTATTTGTATTTCACAACTGTGTGATCATCAGAGAAACTTGACTTTGTGATTTTAGGTTAAAGCAGACCAGTTTGATTATGGATGATGTAGATTTGAGCCTTCTTGGTGGAATCTGACTTTATGCACATGCAGATACTTTATAGTAGTGGGATTGTGTTTCTTTTTTGAGTCGGATAAGTAGCTTCACTTGTTTTCATGGTGTTTGAGATGTTTTCAATGTGTTTTAGGAAAACAGGGAGACAATTCCCCTGTGTTGGCAAAGGAAAATTTTTGTTTTTTATTTAACAGAGATGTTTTGACACCACATCAACTTTTGTGTTTTGTTCTTATTCTGCAGTGAGATGTTTAACTTCTCTTTTTAGGTCTATTGTGGCCGATTGGTAATCAGAAAAAGGGAAATGATTTTAATGAACATTTTTCAGTGTTTTGAGAAGAATCTGGAATACAACTGAAAATATCGTCAAAATACAAATGCACTTTTCTCTGTACAGTTCATTGTGAAAGTATTTGAAACTCTTGAGTTGCAACGCTGATGTATGAAATTCAGGTTTTACGTGACATACCAACACAAAAGAATTCAAATTTGTGAATTGGAAGGAAAATGTTTTATAGTTTTAGTAAATGTTTAGAAGTAAAACTCAAACAAGTGTCGTATAAATTTGTAATTAACCCTACTTTATCCTAAGTCCAATTACTGCTCTAACTCAAAAGGCTTGCAGCTGTAATTTAATTAAATAAAAACTGAATCAGGGGTCTGAATAGGCCACTCTTTTGGTTTATCACCTTGCTCCCAATTATGCACTACTTTGAGATGTTCTATCGCATAAAGTCAAAATAAAACACATTACAGTTTTGAGCTGCAATTAGACAACATGTAAAAAACTTCAATTCACTTTTGCATATTCAAGATAATAATCGGGTAACAAAACTTGTCTTGATTGTGGAATAGGTTGAAAATCATTCAAAACTTCAGCTTGAATCTTGCTAGGATTCACATTTGTTGTAAAGGTAATTTATGTAATCGATGTGCAAACATGGTAAAAGAAAACCTCTGTGGAATCCAGGTAGACTGAGCTGATATGTAACTACAAAAGAACCAGCAATAGGACAAAATTTTGGTTGTTTTAATCTGCACTGTCAGCCATCATTGAGCCATCTGGGACACTGCGGGAGATTACACACAGGCTGTTTACTCATCTGGCCCTCCCCCTTCTCCTAAGCCTAAAAAAACCCACTCAGGACGCATCCTGTAGATGGAAAAAGATGCGTTATGTAAAGTCAAAGATTAATGCCCTCACAGCAGGTATATGGTGGTTATTGTATGTAGCAGATACATGGAGATTCACATTTCTTACTTTTAAGGGGCCCGTTTTATTTAAATACACCTATGACTGCGGATTACACTAAATCTACAATGAGCATGCATTTCTTTCAAATGTTCACATTGCTGCTACTGATTGAGTTGCTGACAGATGAATGCATGCATGGTGTATTTTTACACCATTCTTCCCCACTCAGGCAGCTGCAGCTGGCTGCTCCATAACGCAGCATCTCTTGTTTGTGTTTCTCACCAGGGACAACCTGGGCGCCTTAGTGCTGGACATGCTGTTTCACTGGGCCCGAGGACAGAGGAACGCAGGACCTGGGTCAGTGTCCAGGCTCGTGGCCGCTATGACAGAAAGCGGCAGGACGGATCTGGCAGAGGAGATCGAGGACATAGTCAGTCTTGGAAGGAGAAAGTACACGGAGTCGCTGAAGAGAGTAGGTCTGGAAGCAGAGAGCTCCTCTGTTGGGGAAGCACAGCAGTAGATCAGCCCACACTGGGCGCAGATGGCTGCTTTACACTTGAGTGACCTGCTTGTTTACACCGAGGCCACGATCATCCAGTCTGATCAACTGTCATAATGTGCAAAACCCTCTGAGACACCAGCCTCCACCTAGTGGGGCTTTTTACAAGACTTTTTTTTTTTTTAAGTCAAATGGATGGACTGCATCAGGACCAGTTCCATGGTCATCTGGGATTTTGAAGATTCAATTTAGAAAGCATAAAGCTACTTCTAATGTAATATATTTGCAATTGTATAATTTTTTTAAACAACATTGTGCACATATTTTGACTCTGGGATCCTAAAAATATTCTGCAGTGCTTTTGACTGGCATCTACAATTGTTGAAGATAATCTGAAGGAAAACTGGGATTATGAAAATTATGTTGGTAATAAAAAACATAAAACTCCAATCAATTGACAAAATGTGACCATATGTTATCATTTAATGATAATAAACAATTTGGCTATTTATTAGCTCCCTATTATTATAGTATATTATCCAAATAAAAATTTTAAGAACATTGGTCTTCTGAATAACGATTCCTGTCATGAATCTGATAGAGAATCTGTGAAGGAAGCTAAAGATTAGAGCGATAGCAAGGAGGCTTTCCAACCTCCAAGAACTTATCATCACAGATAAATCCTCAAAATTGCATTGGTAACATGTAAAAGCTTTACAGGAATGATCAATATCAATAGTGCTTTCATTATTTATTTGGCTCCAATCAATGGTCTGACGACATGCATTTATTTTTTTTCCTCCTTTTTTAACTATTCACTATTGATGAAATAATGATCACTTGAGCTTTACAACATAAATTACATAAGCCAGGTTTATTTGTACAGGCAAATACATGATAAAAACATACACTCACTAATTATAATGGAATTAACATTAGATTTTGTAAAATGCCATCATCAAAATCATCGTATACCAACCTTGGGCATGTAAAGCAGTTAGCTTTACAGACTTTTTGTAAAATCCACTCAACACAGTACACACACATCAAAATTAACTATATGTTTTTGTCTTTGTTCTGTTTTTTTTTTTGTTTTTTTTTTAACTTTTTTCTGCTCTACAAAACTGCATTATCAGTGCATCTGTTAGAAGAGATCACTGAATAGTCCTGTGAAATCCATGCATTGTTTTGGTCTTTAATTTGGCGTGTTAGGGCCGCATTCTCAGTCTCAACCCCAATATAGCAGCTCTTGCCATTTTTATATTTTTATCCCACAAGGGCATTGTGCAGCGATGAATCGTCATGATGACGTAGGCTACCGTCCTACCATCCCCCTTACACCTTTACTGCGCTTGTAAAATGTGTATGTAATTCTACTACACGCCACTAGAGGTCTCATTCAGATTCCCTGCTATGGTTTGCAGCAGCTTCTCTCTTACCAGCCAGCAGTCTGCTCCCCTCCCTGCCTGCCTGTCTGCCTGCCTGGCTGCTTGCTTTCACTCCCGCCTCCTCCACTGGACTCAAATGCTAGTAATTCCCATAGGTTAGCTGCTATTGGAGTTTCAGTCAAATACAGAGAGTGAAACCGCATTGATCTCACCCCAGAATCACCCCGGAGGCACAAGCAGCGGAAACGACTCTGGTATGTACATAACGGGGATGCTCGTTGACGTCTCCTTTGAAAAATGATGACTGCTTTCCAATGCAGGGAGTGTATATTTTGAAAACAATCACCTGAAAATAACCGAAATATTTAGCTTAAAATTTTTAGCTAGGTGTAAAATGAAGATAGCTGCATGAAGCAGTGGCTGGTAATGTTGGGGCTAAGATGCGCCTGACTGTGTGAGGTTGTCATTGAGTAACGGGAAGGAAATCATTTCCCGTCATGCAGTAAGCGTAGCAGTTTTAAGCTAAAGCGGATTAAATATGCATACTTAGCAGCAACGTCGGCTTTAATATTTATCTAGTGAAAAATGGCTTATTAAAGTGTCATACCGGGGCCATTACGTGCCGTAAAATCGCCGAACCATTAGACACGTCCAGGTATATTGACTTTCCGTCTGTAACACAGAAGCGGTGGGTCGGCTGTCATCTTTAAGGGTTGTATAGACATTTTTAGTTCGCTTGTTATTGGATGTTATCAGCATATTCACTGTGGCATTCTTCTTTCTTATTGGTAGAACAAAAGAGGACGACACTTTCTGGTTGTAAATTAGAGTTCTTTAAGTTGTAAAGTTCTTTAAAAATATACAACGATGCATGTTTATAAATTAGTGCTTTACAAAATGAATAATGCCCTTTGAGCTATTTGATATTTTCCCAATCATAAACCTCATGGATCACCTGTCCTGCATGTCTTTTCATCCTCGAACAGCTATTGTCCATCTGTTTTCATTAACTCTTAGTTTCACCATCTCTGCTGAATAAAAGCATCTCCACAACATGAAGCTGGCACCGCCATGTTTCACATGTTCAGAGTAACCAGTTTTCTCCCACTCAAAGCGTTTTGATAGTTGGCAGAAAAATGCATTTTGCTCTGAGTTGACCAAAGCACACGGCTTGTGGCAAATGGGAATTCTGATTGTTTTCTTTCCACAATTGAGGCCATGTCGGTGAATACAAGTCCACCGAACTGGAACTCGAGTTACCGTAGTCCTTGGCTGCTTATTTTTTTTTTTTATCAAAGCTGTAATTTTGAAGAGCTTACCTGGACAGCCATGACTTGGTAGGTTCAAAACTAAACTTGATTTTAACTTGTGTGGCCTTCATGATGCTGTTTCTTCTCCAACATCTGAGGCCTTCACGGAACACAAGGGGTTTGCACTGTTGCCTTCTGGATTCAGATCCCAGCCAACCTGGGTTTTTTCTGCATGGTTTTGTTCATGTTCTACCCAAGTATGGTGGTTTCTCTCTGGATACTCCCGGCTTCCCCTCTTTCTGCAAAAAAAAAAAAAAAAAAAAGAAGACTTAGATTAATTAATTACTCCAAGCTGCACAGAGTGT
>NW_006800020.1:2055103-2145628 GCF_000485575.1 Poecilia formosa | reverse complement strand
GTGTGTGTGTGTGTGTGTGTGTGTGTGTGTGTGTGTGTGGATGGTTGTTTGCTCTGTGTGTCTCTGTGTTACCCAATTGGTAACCTGTCCGAATCCCACAATCAGCACCAGCAGCTATGTGGCTGCATAGAAGATTAATACTAATGTAAGCCACACTTTATTTGTAAAATAATTTTTCTTCTGTTCAAACATGCACTACTTTGCTTTGGTGTGGCTCATAAATCCCAGCAGACAATACATTAGAATAAAATTATTTTTAAAAAAAAGTTAAAGTGACATGCATACTTTTACAAGCCACTGCACCATCAAGGGCCATTATTCTGTAACCCAAGGCATCCACTGCAAAGGCTTCAAAGCCTTGTAAAACATACACATGGGAGTATTTATCAGCTGAGCAGGATGGCAGAGGAACATGCAAAAATCTAATTATTTTAAAACTGGCATGGGGAACCTTGCTTGTACATGTATGGAAAAGTTCAGACTATAAGTGTAGTCAAGCATTCCAACTGCTTGGAAATAATTGATGAGGTGAGTCATTCTTAGGTTTTAGGTGACATCCTGTGCTATCTGCTGGAACTGCTCAGCATTTTAGACCAGAGCTTAGAAAGTAGTTTTACTGTGACTCGCCATACAAACCTTGTTTTATTTTACTAGCTTGCACGGCAAGACCAAAGGGATTTCACAGAAATGTGCTAAGTATCCCACAAGCAGGAGGCTCGCTGCAGGAGAAGGATACTTTTGTATCATCCCTGTGTGAGAGTTGTACCTTCATGTTGCAGTCTGCTGCAATCTGCAAACTGGAAGCAGTTGCTTTTTTTGTTTTTTTTTCCCTCCACAGAATATTTTCCCAAAGTCATTTGGATGCTTTTGGTGAAATGTGAGAATGTGAAGTTAGTCAGCAATTATTCTTCTCTATTTTTTTTCTTCTAACAGCAAGAAAACTGAGATTGAGGCAAAAGCGTGAAGATAAAGAAATCCCCAGATGGTTTACAGAAACAAAGCCTCCATGTACTACCTGTGGAGTCGGAGGAAGGACCAAACTCTTCACCTTTCATCTGCACAAAGAGCCTTTTTCTAAAACATAAAAGCCTGACTCAACCTGATATCATTGGCCCGCAACAGGTGATTTCAAAAAGCACTGTTGTACTGTTTGAATGGCTGCAATATGATCTCAGAGCAGAGAATCAGTGACACAAAATGTGTTTCTATGCCCAGATCTGGCTCTAAAAACGGGTTGGGAGTGAGCTCTCATAAGTATGTACTACGTTTATAATCCTCATGTTGTAGGGAAGAGGAAATACTAATCAGATTTGAAAGATTTGAAATAGTAAATGTTATCCCTTGGTCCTGCACTGCTGTGTAAGACTAAAAATATTCAGTATCTCGTAAATATTTGCAGCACTGCAGTGAAGCATTAAGATAGGAGAACACAGATGGATGTTAGTCTGGAGGATTATTAAAAGCATTCCTTTTATAAACAACTATACGGCCAATATGGACACATTGTCATGGAGCTAAATCAGATAGTAGATTATGCATGAGTCATTTTATTACAATAGCCCTATTACATTACTTTCTGTTTATACCTCATGTCGACATATCTCAGACTCTGGATTCTTTGGCCATGGACCTGAGTAGACTGTGAAACCCTGAGTGGTTGTTATGACTGTCTTCTTATTTATTTTCTTGTACTTTACACATTATTTTATTCTGTATATATTTTCCCTTTTTGCCTGTTTTTAAATGTGGTAAATGAAAAAAAATCCATAATGGCGTGAATCACACTTACATATTTTCTTAAAAATAACAAACGAACTAGTCGAGTCGTCCTTGCCAGCAAGAGCTGCCAAAAAAAAAAAAATCAGCTTTGTACGTAACTGTGTAAATATTTTGGTCCTCTTTTCCTAGCAGAATTGTTTAAATTCAGCCACTTACATTTGCAGAATATTTTCCCAAAATATGTGATTTTGGAAATTATGAGAATGTGATGTCTGTATTGGTTTTTGCCTTGGAAGTATCCCATGAATTACATTTTTGTTTGATCTCTTTCATAAGATAGTCATGAATGCTGACCTCAACAGAGACGAATGAAGCATACGTCACTTTAGATGTTGTTCTTTTGTGACTCCAGTCAAGTCATTGATGTGCTGTGTGGTGTAGCCACTCCTAGGAGAGTTCACCACTGATTTGTGTGTTGTCCATTTGTAGATAGTGGCTCTAAATCGTTTGTCCTGGAGTCCCTACGTCTTACAAATGGCTCTGTAAACATTTCCAAACAAATGGAGGTCAGTGGCTTTGTTTGTCATCTGTTCTTGAATATCTTTAGATTTGAAATTGATGTGTTGCTTTTTATCTACTTCATTCAGCCTGACATGAAGTGATTTCTTAATGCTAGACATCAGTCAGAAATCAAGCCAGTTATCTTTTCATAACAGTTCATATTATTGACAGTAATAGAAATATTAATAATACAGTGTAGCTCTACACAGATGGAGCTTTGCGTTAGATCTGACCTCTGTGATCTTGCAGCTCATAGCAGTATATCTGCAGAAACACACTTCTGCTGTTGGGAGCTCAGTGTGCAGTGTGTTAATGGAACCAGCTCATGTGAGACAGATGAACTGGCATCTACTGCCTGCACTGAGCTAATGAAGAGGCTGCGTTTGCTTTTCATTTTCTGTGCTGTCTTCCCTAGTCACATGGGTTCTTTATGAGTGCTGATTGCAACAAGGCTTTGTCACCATAGCCACTCACTACCTTGTATCTTTAGCCAAACTTGAATGTCATTCATTCACCACGGCCTTTACACAGTCAGCACTTAAGAAGAGAGGAGCAGCACTGGAGCTTAGATTGAGAAGGTATTTGCCTCTGGCTGGTTGATTTGTGTGAAATAAATATAATTTGCATCCAGTTTGTGTTGGAAATAAATCGAAATGGAACAGTCTGCAGATTCTTAAAGCTTGATTTCAGCTCTTCATGGTGAGATACCTTAAAGCAGTAGCTCTACCAACTACATCACTTCATCTTTAAATTATCCAGGCATTGATCCTGTTTACTTTCCCCTAATGCATCTGAGTGCAGACGTGCATCTGTCCATTTACTTAGCAGCCTCTATTTGCGACTGGCAGGCTGCCATAGGTTTTCAGTGTGGCTGCAATAGTGTGGAAATCAAATATGGGAATCATCAGACTTTTCTATTTAAAATAAGCAAATGATGCCACTTGAAATGAAATATATTTAATTTAAATCCACCTCATTATTCAGACTTAAAAACCGTGAACTTAACTGATGGCCATGAAACATACTTGTATTTGGTGTGTTTAATATTAAATGTCTTTGCATGTACAAATTACTGTGTTTTAATCATTTATACTGGATGTTCTCTAACTGGCAGGAACATGTTATCATATTTACATGTCATATCTTAAAGAAAGAGTCAACAGTCTTATTGAATAACTTGTTGTGATGAACAAGGGTCACAAACTGGACTGCAGTCTTTCTCAGCACCATCATTGTGTGTTAGCTCTTTAATCAGCTGCATCCAATAGCTGCTTTAGTAGGTTGGCTAAAGTTAAGTTCAAGGTTCTGCACTGGTTGCATAATCACTTATTGTGTGCTCATCAGTACTTATCAGCTCCTGTGGTGCAAACATAAAAAAATGACCTTTGTTTAGAAATGTTCAAGAAAGCGAGATTTTTTTAGGTCTCCCGTGAACTTCAAGTTCTTGTTGCCATCAGCTATTTTGTCATTAAGCAGCTGCATGGCTATTCAGCAATTTATTGATAGAAAAATTATGTTTTTGTAAAGAAAATAATGTAATTTCTATGAAATATTTTCAAAGATGCTACATCATCATATATTTATGCCTTGCTCTGTTAGTGGACGTGACTCAAAAGGCTCTGTTTTTCCAGAAAATCACCTTTTACTTATGGAAACACACAGAAATAAGTCACAATCAGAAAGGCTGATTGTGATTTATTTGTTTTATACTTTTGAGACTTTAGGGTTTTCTTGCTCTAAAATGTAACAATTCTGTTGATTTTACTTCAACGCAATGCAGGAATATGCTACATTCGGGTATAGAGCAGTTTAGTGAGATTGTAACAGATTCCTTGGAGCCTTGGTTGATGAGTTGTTGTTTTTTTTTGTTTTTTTCCGTGGACACTTCACAGTGGACCTAGTTGTGTCCAAATACAGAGTCTGATTGTCACGACAGGACACTGCAGCCAGGCTTTGGCTTGGGGACATGTGCAAGCGCAGATGCAGTCGTGTGGATTAAAGTCGACAAGAAATGTTGATGGCATGGTGGAAAAGGATGGAGATGTCAGCTTCACGCTGCATCTCACGAGGCGACAGGAATCTGGACTACCGCTACATTTAGTCTTTAGTGCATGGCTATTCAGCGGTCTAAAAAAATGAAGTGCTGAGTACGGAGTTAACATGTGTTTGTTCATGGGGAAGTAACTGTCAGAGAACAGAAACTAAAAGAACATGCTGTGAAAGGAAAATTTAGGCTAAATGTCACCGCTGTGAGAGAAAACAGAGCTAGATGTGCGGCAGAGACACACTCTCAGTGACCTCCTCTGAACCGTCTCTCTGCTCCTCCTTCCTCCACCCCTGGAGCAGCCAGTAAAAGCCCCCCATCCACCTAAACACACCAGATGCTGCTGCGCTCAGTGCCAGCTAAGGTTACCATGAACCTAAAACATCCACTCCTGCTGTTGAGTCTCCCAGAAAGAAGATCTGGGAGAATTTAGGACATTACACACACACACACACACACACGCACACTCACACACACACTTCACACTGCAAACCCACCAGTCAGCAAAGATCTGAGATGTAAAAGCTGCTTCTACTGAGTCGTGACTTGTGACTGAGAGAGAAATGTTGGGGGAGGGCTGGTGGGAAGGAGAGAGGAGGAGAGCAGAGGCAGGTTTTGATTGGTGTATGGAGGGGTGGAGAGAAAAAAAAGGGGAAATTGGAAGCATCTTTTCACAGTAAAGACCCTCTGCGTCAAAAAAATAGTGACACACATCTCGTTTTTTTCCCCCCCTGTTTTCTGTCTGCATGCCGCATCTGAGGCAGGCAGATTTAGCTGTGCTTGTTTTGCTCCAGTTTCCCAGCAAAAGCGTGTTTGCATAAAGCACGAGGCTTCAAGGTCACATGATGAACAGATGCTGTGGTGGTTAGAGTTGTTTCACCGAAGCCATTATAGCTTTATGTTAGGAAAACTGTCAGAAACATTTCCTTCTGCAGCAGGACTGCTTACAGCGCTCTTAGCATCCACTGTTCAGAGAGGAAATGTGTCTTTTTTGCAGTTAATGCAAGAAATTTGCTGTGTTTAGCTTTGGAGTTTTTTTTTTTCTTTTTACATACCTTAGCAATCGCCTCATTGTGCATGCAAATGAACGACAGTCACTGGCATCAGGCCTTGTTAGTAACAGTTCTGGTTGTTAAGATGTTTTAACTATAACAACCTTCAGGATACAGGATACAGTTCAGGCATTTTTCTCCCATTTATTTATTTCAATTTTTTTTTCTCTGAATAATTGTTTCCAGGTATCGCCTATCACTATGAAAGAACTAGCACCATGTCTGATTGTAGCCACAGTGGTAATGAAATGAAGCGAATTGATTGGTTATTTCTTCAAATATCTGTTGGGAATCTGGAGTCTTCATTTTGCAAAGCCGATGATTTTTTCTTACAGATTTAGAGCTATTATAGTTCCTTTTTGAGTGAGTTTCTCTGTTTAACACTTTCAGATATTGTAGTTCTGAAGCTCTTCCGTTACCTATTAGCAATGAACATCATTGATTGGTGTCCTGTAATCTTCTCTAACCTCCACAATGATATTCTAGTCGGACCAAACCTAATCCATGTTGATCTGTCACAGTCTTAGCTTTAAGATTGTTGAAGAACCAAAGATTAATCCTTAAGAATGCTGATAAAATGTAATTCTCTTATCTAGATTTTCAGGCTACTGCGCTTCATTTACTGGGAAATAGGCTGATGATGTTCACTAAATTCAGTATATGCTCCACTGTGGCAAACATTTTAAAATGTATAAGCTCAAAACTCCAACGTGGATATTTAGAGTTGAATAAAACTCTCAGACGTACTTTGGGTTCCTATTTTGTGGAAAGAAAGTTGGAAAGCTGCCCTGGTGTTAAAATGTTGGAGAAATTGAGTATGTACTTAACAATTTTTGTGCATTTTGTTTTTGATAGTTTTTCATTACTCCTAGTTGAATAGACTGTAGAATCACTGCCTGCTTCATGCTATTTTAGTGCTTGTTGCGAAAGAAACTCTGTTTTGAAATGTTTGTCGTCGGTTTGCTGGTCCTGTTTCCTGTTGGGATATTTCTCTATCAGAATCACTTTACTCAAGCAGCTTTTTCTCTCTTTTCTGTCAGACTTACTTGAAGCAACAACAACTGGATTAAATCGAGTGGGAAAACACCACTTTGTCTCACTAAGACAGCGGAACGCCACAGGAATTATCATCTCAAAGAAAACAAACATCTCCAGAGTGACCAGCTAACCAACGTGTTTTACTGCGACCAGCCGGGGGTTCAGATAAATGGCTGATAAACAGATCAGGTAAAGATGTCTGGGAATCATGATGTTTTAATGATTTTGTGACACTTTCTTTTTCCTTTCTTTCTTGTAACTTCTTTTCTTTGGTCTTCCGTTTCATGCAGTTTGCCTGCCAAATTGATCAATGGAGGGATTGCCGGGATTGTCGGAGTGACCTGTGTGTTTCCCATTGACCTGGCCAAGACTCGCCTGCAAAACCAGCAAAATGGATCTCGCCTTTACACCAGCATGTACTGTATAGAAGCTCTTGCCTTAAATCCCAACAGAGTTTACAGTTGTGTCATATTCAGAACTGATCTGTGTCGTCTTGCATCTTGTCCAACAGCACATGACCCCTGTTGTTGTTGTTGTTGTTGTTTTCTTTCAGGTCAGACTGCCTTATTAAGACCATTCGATCAGAGGGGTATTTCGGGATGTACAGAGGTATGTCGAACACTTTTACTTTAAACTCTGGAACACACAGTTTTTTTCTTCATGGCTTTCTGTCGTTTTTATCCTCCTAGGAGCTGCGGTGAACCTAACGCTAGTTACACCAGAGAAGGCTATCAAATTGGCTGCTAATGACTTCTTCAGGCATCACCTCTCCAAGGATGGGTGAGGCATCAAAGTGCTGAGAGCCTGACTTACGTTCACCTTCTCCTCTAATTCACTCTGAAGATTACTGCCGTGTTTACTCACATATCTATAGCCGAACATATTAGCTGCCTGCACTTCCACCCCAAGGCTCCAGTTAATCCTTCACCTTTTTGTCCTCTTCTCGAATACTCAGAGGATTTTAAGATGCTGCGAACTGTGTGGCTTATAATGTGTCTTGTTAAAGACACATTATAAATAAATGTCCATGTAATTCTATGTAATTTCCCAATGTAAGGTAGCATATAATTGTTAAATTTTTCTGAATCACAAACTTTGGGGTTTTCTTTTTTTTTTAAACCGTAACGCTCAAAATTACAAGAAATAAAGACTTGAAATACTCTGTGTGTGATAAAACGATGTAGTTTATACATTTCACTTTCTGAAATTAACTTTTTCATGATATTCTAATTTTTGTATAACGTTCATTCCCCTTTACATTTCTGCATTTCTTTGTGTGGCTTGTCACATAAGAACCCAATAAAATACATTGAACTTTGTATTTGTAAGGTGTAGAAAGTAAATAACCCAAAAGTAGTTCAAAGAGTATTAATACTTTTGCAAGGCACTAACAGTAAAGTCACTTATATGTGAGCTCGCAACACTCTGAACAGAAATCTGGTCAACAGGTAACAAATAATGGTTTCATATCTCAAACATTAGCAACCATTACCTACCTGGTTTTACTGAAAACAAGAAACCATTGTCCGCCCCTAAAAGCTGCATGCACCGATAAACCCGAAGCTTTCTAGGACATCTATCTCAATCTCCATGGAAACAAACATGCAGGCTGATGAATGATTGACTTGTCTGGTCCCAGTTGCTCTCCTTGTGAATTATTAATCTGTTCCTGTTCCTCACATGTTGATACAGAAGACAAAGATTAGCATTACAAGAACAAGCAGTACCTTCTTCTGCTTTCAAGGATGTTAAGAAGTAAAGTTGAAGTTTGCATTTTATCTTTCTTTTCCTCCTCAGGAAGCTCACTCTGGTCAAAGAGATGCTGGCTGGGTGTGGAGCGGGCACATGCCAGGTAAATGAGGACAAGGCTGGTGTAGCTTCAGTTGCACCCTCGTTTCCTCCATCTGAAACTCCTGAGTTTAGCACACTCAGGTTGACTCGGGCTGCTGCCTCATTTGTCTCTGTCCCTGCAGCTGCAATCAGCCACAACCACATTAATGCGGGACATGTTAGTCAAAGAAACACGCTTGGAGTGTGTAGATGGTGTGATCTGGGTCTGATAGTGAACTGCAATGCTCTGTTCTGTTCTAATGAGCGATCTGCAGTCACTGTAAGGCTAGCAGGCAGGAAGATACACGGCCAGCTGTGTAGATGTGTGTGATCAGATAGGAGACATTTGTGAGAGTGCTTAGCCATGTGCGCTGAGTGAGTGAGTCCGAAGGAAATGCTTCTCGTCAATGAGGGCAAAGGCTTCAAGCCTTAGCACTCTGATTAGATTAAGTGCAGCAGATCTTGGATTACCATTGTGGCTGAGAACGTGGTCGTCTCACCCTTAATCTAGTTAACTAGTTACTATGGTGTAGCTACAGGGAAGGCCGAGGCTTGACATTGAGCCAATTGGTGCCAGTAGATTTACTCCAGACACACACACACTCCTCCAGTCTCACTCAGTATTTATCTAAACACAGTTGAGTGAAAAAGTCTTCAGACCACATTTGTCATGTTGCAACTGTCAAATTTTATCTTTTTAATTGAAATTTTATTTAAAAAACTAACACTAAGTGGTGCATAGTTGAAAACTGGAAGGAAAATAGGAAAGGTTTTTCAAAAAGCCTCACAAATAAAAGTGTAATGCAAAGGTTTTATTACTCTTCACGGGCCAGATGGATGAGGCCATGACTGGATCAGTGATCAGGGGTAATGGTGTGGGTGGGGTGACACAGTTAAAGATGTGCTGTTTGAACCTTTTCTGGTTGAAGATGGATTCAAAATCAATCCCCAAACCTGCTGCTAATTTTTAAAAGACACTTTCGTCAAACAGAGGTGCAGAAATAAGTCTGCATCTTTCAAAACGACAATCATTTTTATGCAGGACAATGAATCCAAGTACAGTAAAGGCGTCACATTTGAAAGACTTATAACATGGCCACTTCCTCACTTAACCTAACTAAAAACTGAGACGGTTCTTAAACAGGAGTGAAGGAAAACAGGCAATCTCTCTGACGTGTCTGAATAAAAAGTTGATCAGCAACAGATCAGAGAAACTTGACAGACTTCATAAATGAAAAAGTTTTATCACTGTTATTGAAAATAAGGAGGGCTATATTTGTCAATGATTCTTTTTTTATAGTAAGAAATGTTTATGGAAAAGTTTTAACTTGTTTGTTTATAATTCTCACTAAAACAGATAAAAATAGGAGAAAAAAATGTATGTTTTTATTTAGATGTGCAATGACTGTCTAGCTGCCCAATAATTTTGCACAAATAAATATTCACCTAAGAAAGCCAAAACCTCACTTTTAGTTGCTTAAAGATTTATGTTTGAGGTTTATTAAAATTCTGGATTAACAGAGCACTGCAGTTGGTGATTAATAAAAATAATCCTTTCATACCTGCTTTTTCATAACTCTAACTCTGACCTATCTGCTGTGTGCCTTGGTCTTCACGCTACTGTTTAACACTATTATACTCTAGCAATCCTTTAAAACTTTCACAAAACAGCTGTATTTATACTAAGGTTAAACTAAATCATTAAGGTGGACTGGAATAAAGTGGAATAAAACTAATAAATCTGTCTTCAGATATTTCTTGGTCTGGTCTTCACCTTGGTCAGTGGTGGTCGGGTTTCAGCCTACTTGACCATGGCCATGTCTCTAAGCTCTAAACATCTTCTACTTCTAGCTACTAGAGGCAGGTTATAGTCATGGAAAAGGACAGTGCTGAAAGATAATGGCTTCCTTGAAGCTTAACACTTTATTCTTCTTTTCTTTGTCAACATGTTTCTTGCGACCCTTTTGACTCTGCAACTAAACGTCTGATAGTTCTGTGATCACGCCCCGATATCTTATAAATTTCAAGAGTCTTCACTGCTCTGACAGACTTTTGGTGATGTTTGACTTTTCAGAGTTGGTTAAATCTCCTTTTTTGGCCCATTTTGCCTAAAGAAAGAAGCTGCTTAATAATTATGCACACCTTGATATAAAATGTTAGGCGACACAATCCTTCATTACACAGATGCACATCACCTGTTATGGTTAAATGCATTAGGCATTCAAGTTCATCCAGCTTGGAGCTACAAAATATGACATGGTGAAAATACTCAATTACACCTGCAAGACATGGCCGTCCGCCTAGACTGTGAAGTTCACACATCTGGGCTTAAGAAGAAGTATAGTGCTGAAACAAACCCAAAACAATTCTTACAGGGAACACAGCAGACATAAAAATGCTCTGGTCAGATGAGACCATAATTTTGTGTTGCATGTTTGAAAACCAACTCCGCTCATCAGCCTGAACACACCATCATGTTCTTGACATACGGTGATGTTGGCATCTTGTCCTGGGAATCTTTTCCATTAGCAGACGCTGGGAAACCAGTTTAATGATGTTGGGAAGACGAATGAAACCAAGCACAGAGAAAAGAAGAATACCTACCACAGCCTACAAGAAACTTAATAATGGGTTGGAGGTTCACCTGCCAACAGGACAACAACCCTAAACACACAGACCCAGCAACAAGGCTGTGGTCAAAGTCTAAATCTAAATCCAACTGAAAATCTGATGCCCTCCATCTATTCAGGCTAAAATTGAGCTAACTTGGCAACAAGAAGATGGAAAATGGCAGTTTAGATGTGCAGAACTGGTAGAGACATACCCCCAAGACTTGCAGCTGCAACTCAGGTATTGACTCAGGCGACCTTAATACAAACCGATGCCAGATGTAAAAACCATATTACCTGTTCAGTTAATGATTATAAGCTGATTTGTTGTGGTCTATTAGGTAAAACTTCAATAAAATAATTTGAGGGATGTGACACTGACTTGACAAAATGTGGAAAAGTTCAAGTAGCACTCTAAATGTCTACTTTTTGAGAGACAACGCTCGCGCTGCATGCGTGGATGCTTTGTTTGACAAGTTTTATTTCTGTTTCTTCACAGGTTATTGTAACAACTCCTATGGAGATGTTGAAAATCCAGCTGCAGGACGCAGGGAGGCTCGGTAAGAGGAAATGGGACATTCTTTTCAATACCACAGCTTTAAATGTCATTAGGAAAGAGTGCCCTCGTGTGGTGTTGTTAGAGAATACACATACACGTTTCGCTTTGGATAGCGTTAGGAGCTTGAGATGTACTTTGTTTCTCATGGGCTTTAGCTGCTCAGAGGAAGCTCATGCCAGAGACGGTGGCAGCAGGAACTGTGGAGACAAAGTCCCCGACAGCCATGCAGATCACCAGACAACTACTGAGGGAAAAGGGTATTGCTGGACTCTATAAGGGCCTCGGTGCCACACTGCTCAGGTAAATTAGTGACAGTTTCTCCAACAAACTCTTATCCATTGTCCATGTCCAGGCCTGACTCGTCTTTTTGTTGCGCATGCAGGGACGTTCCTTTCTCCGTCATCTACTTCCCCCTTTTTGCTAATCTGAATAACCTGGGGAAGAAAGACGCGGAGGGCCCCGCTCCTTTCTATGTGTCGTTCATATCAGGCTGCGTTGCAGGAAGCACAGCGGCTGTTGCAGTCAACCCCGTTGATGGTGAGCTGCCGTGTTTTGATGCATTTTCAGCAGCGTGCACGCCGATACTTGACGTTCACAGTCTACCCTGGGCTTGCTGAATTGCAGTGATAAAGACTAGACTTCAGTCCCTGACTCGAGGAAGCACAGAAGACACGTACTCTGGAGTGATCGACTGTATCAGGTGACCTCATTATGTCTGTACAGCTTAAGCAAGTGTGAAGTCTTCATTATTATCTCTGCGGGCAGATTATTAATGCTGCTCCTTTTGTTCTGGTGTAAGTAATGACTTATGTCTTCTCCAGGAAAATCATGCGCAACGAGGGTCCGTCAGCCTTCCTGAAGGGAGCCTACTGTCGCGCCCTGGTCATCGCGCCTCTGTTCGGCATCGCCCAGGTCGTCTACTTCCTGGGCGTGGGCGAATACATCCTCAGCTTCTTGCCTAAGAAAAACAACTAAGACGCACCTCTGTTCCGCCTTCCCTCCCGCGATGCGTTACATCAGCTCCTTGAGGATTCGTCTGATTATTAGAGGTTTTTTTTTTTTTTTCTTTTGGATCTCATTTATTTTTGTTTTTAAATTGTTGTGCTGAATGTTCAAAAAGTTCAGAAAGGGAGCCTTTGTTTTGCCAAGATGCCTGTGGCAGCGCACAAGTTTCCAGTTGGCAAGCTACGCCACAGCAGCTTTCTGGAAATCATGCTACGAACAGAGGTCTGTAATTAAATGATTTTATTCTACTTTTAAATATGATTGTCAATCTTAGCAAATTAGATGTACTGCCCTTGGCTGTAGCAGCTCTTGCAAGCCGTTCAGTAATGCCCTTTGGAGGCTTCATTACCCTTTTAATATCAGAACATCCCATTGCATTCGATGTGAAATCCCCATTTTTCCACTGCCCTGAATTGAGCAATAAAGTCAAAATCTTCTGTTAGAAATATATAGAAAATCTGGAGTAGGCATGGGCCAGCATGAAATTCTCATGGAATGACAACTTTGTGTACAAATACCATGTTATTACTGGTTTAGACATAAATTCTTAAACAGTTCATACAATTCTTTTAATTTGAAGCAGACAAGTATTGGTACTCCTGCTAAAATGATACTACAATGAGTTATGATATTGTTAAATAGCAAATATTTTATGATTAAAAATGTTAATCTTTTATTGATAATTAGACACAAGCAAATATGCAAGGATTTAGCTTTATGTAGAACATTATGTAGAACATGAATTATACTTTTGTGGTTTTGTTGTTTAGAGAGAAAACGATAGGGATCTGATAATGTTATTGGTTAATTAGCTATCCTGCAACCGGCTGCTGAACAGACATACCAAAGTGTGACAACAAGTCAAAATCATTTGGCTTTCACGAACAGCAAATTTTGTTCTTTCTTGAACACAAGGGCAAAAGGTAGCGGCCTTTTTCAGCCAGCTGACCAACAGCGTGCAGAAATAGTTTGGGGAGGGAAAATGTGTTGTTGTTTCCATGGCTCCTCATTAGAAAGACTTTAAGTTGAAATCACTGTATAATGTAAATCTTCAGTGAGTTTTAAGCTGCAACCTTTTAAAAACCATGCTAATACATTGATTTCAGTAACCAGCCCATGCCTAATCTGGAGCTTTAATGGCTTTCTTAAAAAAAAAAGAAAAAGAAAATGACAAACAGACTTTATGTAATGAGAGAATACTAAACAGTGGGAGTCTGGTTCATGCCAAGTCCCAGGGCAGTGTGTTGATGTGATACCGGCTCACTCCCTGTGATCTTTCCAGGGAATCCACTTCCCTTCCCCTGTACAGTAAGTGGCTGTAATGAACTCAGCGGTTCGGCTCAGAGCAGGCTTTGACTGCCTTGGCTTTTTAAGGAGATCAGGTTCCACCTGATATTCAGCTTAGCCACAGTGGTTCTACTGTTTGGCCTCCCAGAACAATGTCTGTTTTTTTGTTCTCACACCATGCAACTTCTGATTATTGTGAACTGCCACAAACTATGTGTTTCTGAAGTTTAAATTCGAAACAAAATCACAGCTGAGTGATCATCGAGGGGATTGCTTTTGAGCTTTAAGACCCCTGTGTGCTGAAATGTTCTGCAATCTGCGATTTACTGTGGGTTTCTAGATGGTCACACATCATGCTGTGAAACCTGTAGATGCAGACTTATTGTTTTTTTTGTTTGTTTTTTTTGTTTACACAAGAGTTTGCTCTTCATTTTCCGGCTTTGTCCAAACTTGCATTCAGTGGCAGGACCCAAAGAGCTAATGAAAAACCTTTTCATTCATCTGAAAAGTCAGACCAGTGCGCGCTCAGTGTTGTGCGATTTGTACCAAACATTTCTGCTCGTTTGCTTTAGAGGTTTTGTTTGCTTTAAGCCGCCGGGCGTAAAAAAAAAGGAAAAAAAAAAAAAAGAACAGCCCTGTCGTATCTTGTTTATGCATCACAACACTGAGGCGCCCCGCCATTGGTGTAACTAGTCGGAGATCAAGGTGACTTTGATGTGTGTTATCCAATCACATTCCTTCCTTGCTCCCACTGGTCAAGCAGCTCTTCAATTGTTCTGTTGCACTTCTGATGCAACTTTTTCAGTGTGATATCATTTGTGGGAGTGAGCTTTATTTATAGATATTCCCTCCTAGAAGCAGTATAGTGTTATATATTTGTATGTGTTTTTTTTTTTAGTGTTATATTGTCTACTTTGTTATCTATATTGTACATATTCAGATGAAATTAACTCTGTCTTAGAATTTATTGTTTTTGTACGTTATGGCTTATTTGCACACCTACCTCTCCACCTTCCCCATTCAATTCATATTGTGGTGATTTTATGTTAGAATGACAAGTCAAATGATGGAACATCAGAGAGTTTTTTTTTATTATTATTACTGTGCGCCAAGGAGAACACTAGCTGATCTTCAGATGGATTTCTTTTTTTTTGTTTTTTTTTGGAGGTGCCATTTTCCCCGGACTATGAGTTAAATCTGTGGGTTCAGCCACTTGTTTGAACATAGGACCAAATGAAGAATCTTACTGCTGAAGTTTAGCTTCCAGTGAATGACACAACGATAAATAAATGCACACTGAGAAAGACGAGCTCTGAGGAAGGCGTTATGTTAACACGTGCGTCTAAATGGTGCTTCTTCTACGAGGCTGCTGCACTACGACAGAGGCTGCACTAAAAACCGAGGCGGTGCCGCCCGAGTCAAGCGCGGGCTAAACTCGGCCTCTCTCCACGTCTTACTGTAACCGAAAGCCATAAATGAGGGAGGAGGCTGCTAGACACCGAGTGGCACCTTTCAACAGTGGAAGCAGACAATAAGTCTGAGGGAGGTGAAAAAGGAAAAAAGACTCATTTAAACTTGGCTTTATTATTATTATTAATATTATTTTTCTTTGACATTCCGACTTGATTTTACATGCATTTCTGTTCAGAAGTTTGCATGCAGTTATGGGCGTAGATTTCATTTAGCTTTTCTTCTTCCAGGTTGGAGAGATGATACTTTGTACAACTATGGTTTTTAAGAACAAGAATTGGGTGCTTAGTACGTATTTTTAACGTGGGTCTAAATCCACACAGGGTCAAAACTACACACTGTATTGGTTAAATGCTCCAGGAGCACAAGCAGCAAAGCAGACCCTCAGCGTGATGCTGCCTTGGAGCTGTCAGGGATGTCACGTTGACTCCTCTTAGCATTCTTCTTAGTGTTGTGATAAAACTAACAATAAGCTTCTGGGAAGGCCCTGATATCAACTCTGCTGCAGCTACGAGAGTGATTCTTTAATGTGGGAACTTAACAAGCCAATACCAACACTGATCAGATATCTAGAATTATGCCTGAAGCTTGTTGAAGGTCTTGGAAAACTTCTAAGTGACTCAAGACATTTCTCCAAATACAAATAATAAGACAGAGAGAGAATCCACAACGTTTTCAAAACTGTAAAACTAGTTTCGGGATCTATCATCGTTCCAACCTGGAAGAGAGAAGAGCTGAGATGCGTCATTAAAAAGCCCAACGTCAAACATTTCTGCTCTAAGTAAGTGAATGTAAAGTTCTGTCCGGAACCTGTATGCTGTGATTATGGTGAGACGGTCTGTTGTAGTGTTGTTGGTATTACTGCTCGATTTACTTCCAAACCTCATCCCTCCTCCTTCTCCCTCTTTAGATTGTTTTCATCGGTTTTCAGCTGAATCTCAAAGTTCTTCTTGCTTTGTTTTTGTTTTGTTTTTCATCCAGCTGTGAATTGTTTCACCGACCTTGTGCATTCGGTTGTGTGTGTGCGCGTGTGTGTCTGATAGTGTAGTGCTGTAGTTGAAGTGTAGTTGTTGGCGTGCTACGGTTTCTCTTTTTTTCTCTCTCTGTTTACTCCGTCTGTGTGTGGTTTTTTTTGTCACAATCCTCTGCCAGTATGCAGGTCGTGTGCAGAGAAACTTCTAAAAACACCAAATGTACTATTCGGAGTGTGTACAATCAGAGAAAGCACAAGGGATTTTTAGGCATAAAGGCATAAGAATAGCACATGTTTCCCTCTAAACTGATTTGTTTCTTTGAATCTGTTGCTATAAATTCCAATATAAAAGAAACATATTTATCTGCAGTGCTAGTCAGAACTTTGCGTGCACTCACCAAACCATTACATGTAATTATTTGAGTTGATGTTTTGCTATAATTGGGTGCACAAGTTTGAATTCAATCTGATTAGGTGACATTTTCAAGCCTTTATTTCTGCTAATTATGATGATTAATAAAAGAATGTCCTTTCATTTTTATACACGATTAGAACATTACGTCGGACCACCTGGGCTTAATGAAAATATGCTTTCATAGGCTCTTATAACCTGATATCAGAACGGTGTGTTCCAATTCATTGAATATTTTCTTTTTATAAATAATGGTCAATTATGTTTGTTTGTGTGTTTCAATTTTAACCATTTTTTTTTACCCTGTGTGGGCTAGAAAAAAATCTGTGATAAGTTCAAACTTGCAACCCCATGTCTGTTTTTAAAATAATTTAAAGCTGTATAATTATTCCTCCATGTGTGAAGATTAGCTTCAATTAATCAGAATTTGTACCCAAATTATTTGGAGTGTGCGCAAACATCTGATCAGCACTGTGTATTTATCTATGTCTGTAAACCTAGAGGGCTGAGACAGAGACCCACATGATAGTGTCCACTATGTTAGCTATAAGCAGTAAGCCACAAGATGTATATCGCCTACATATTCTATATGAATCAGATATAAGAATGTAACTTAGATATTATGAGATGTATTGTAATTATTGTGAAGAGTTTATAACATTTTAATCTAAAGATTTGTGCTTTTACACTTTCACTGAAAAATTCATGAGCCAGCTTACTGTTATGCAATAAGTAGCCACACACACACACACACACACACACACACACACTTGCGCGTTAAGAGAGGAGGCACTGAATACAACCAAGTAATCACAGCACCACACACACATGCACACACACAGAGTATTATTATTGCAACCATGAAGCTCAGAGGCCGTTCGGACTCTGGGCTCACCTCGCAGCCCCTTGTTCTCTTCCTCCGAGAGGAACTGTGCAATAAAGCACTTTAAAAAACGAGGACCCTCCCGCCTTCGATCTGCTAAGCCTCTCTATCACAGAGGCCGTTTGCGAGGTAGTGTGGTGAAAGGCACAGTTGTTTGTTAACATTTGTCTGCAACGCAATGGAAAAGAAAAAATATATATATATTGTGTTCTGTGTCACAATTTACTGTTCAATAAACTGACTGTCCTTAAATTGCCTGTCGTAGTTGTCTGTCCTGAAGGTTGCGAGCCTTCCACTCATCACTGTATCTGCTTTCAAGGTCCAGCAGTTATTTGACAGAATACAAAAGAACTGACAGAGTGTGTTTGTCTGTAATAGTGCTGTGGACACAGGAAGGGGAATGCTTTTGAAGAGACCAAGGACGACTGTGTGACTCCTCGAGGGCATCTGCAGTTGCAGCCTCGTAGCCACCAGGTGGCACTGTGGGACCACGGATGCAGTTTCTGGGAAGAGAGTGAGCGTCACCATCAGGCACCACAGGTGTCTGTTCATTTTTAGGCGGTGTGACCTGTAAATCACACCTTCCAACCGCTTTCTCCTGTTTTTTCCCCCCCTAAAATATGCAAACGTCTACACACTGGAGGCTTAAACACAAATGCCCTTCTTTCCTGAGCTCCCTGTGCTTTCGCTTGATTAATTAAGCCTGTCTAAAAACTTAAAATATGCACAAAAATTAGCTTTCCACCTCATGTTTGGTTTTTGACTTAACAGATCTCATAAGAGGGGGTGCTCATTCATTTTTAATCCTGTTTTATTTATTTATTTATTTATTTATCCAGCATTGGTTCGTGGTGTTAGCTTGCAGAGTGCTATTTTGCACATCCCTGCAGCATTATTACATCATAGTACTTTCATGTAACCCTGCACGCACGCACACGCACGCACACGCACGCACCCACCCTGCAGTCTCTCTCTGCGCTTCTGTCTTCCTCATTTCGGTTAGAGTCAGATTTCATATTGAGAGACACCTTTCGTCAGACCATCTACTCCAGTGTTTACTCGCTCACACACAAACTCACTCACCAGAGAGAGAAAGAGAGATTAGAGGAAGGCTCAACGAGACTTTGAAATCTGGAAATGAGCAGCAAGCCACTGTTCCTGTGCACACTCAAAATCCTTTTCATGTGTCATGACTTAAGCTTCCACCGTGAACTATTATTAGCCCTTTCTTGCTCTCGGTGGCAAGTGGAGGAGGAAGGGAGAGGCAGTTAAGTTGAGCTGAGTGATGGAGGAGAAGCAGGAAGCAAGAGGTGGAGAAGCAGCAGAGGGACCGGAGGAAGTGAGGGGATGGTGCTGATGTGTATATAGGTCACTAAATCAATGGGAATCAGATTTTTGAAGGTGGTATTTATAGATACCAGTGGAGACAGATGCATCAGTGACAGGCACAATGTTGCTGGCAGCGAGGGGCTGGGCGGGAGGGGAGGATCTGGGAACCGAGTGCGGTCAAATTAGTCTGCTGAGAATTCTGCCCGACCAGCGGGGAAAGATGCTCAGCGGAGTGCAAATAGCACGGAGAGCTCAGTGCACGGCAGAGTATGATCAAATGAAAATCACTACAGGATGCTCGGGGTAAATGACTTTTTTGGCTCTATTGATCAAATGCAGGGAAACTGTTGAAAGCATTTCCATCAGCGGCGCTGATTTACTCATATCCTATTGAGTTTTTAATCTGCGATATCACAGGAGCCACATTATTGAATGGGATATCGGCCCTCTGTTTCGTGAGCTTCACAGGGAAAAATGTGCAGATTTATGTCAAAGTGTCAGAAGTCGTTTTGGGATCTCTACTGAGTTTAATGTTATAGATTTATTACACAACATCTGTTTTAACAAGTGGCAAAAGTAGTGAGACATCCTTTTTGCTGAGGTTTTTAATAACTGTCATGCCTCATCCCATTTATTCTCCAATTCTCCATGTCTCTCGCTCTCTCCACCAAGAAGTTCCATTACAAATTGGTAATTTGCTCAGAGAACATGAAGGGAAAAAAATAATTAAAGAAATTGTTTTAAATTGCTTCCTATAACTGGCTTTTTCTGGGACTGTGTCAAGGTCAGGGGCAAATCAGTCCTCCTCCACTTCCAGAAGTCTGCCTGAGCGTGATGTAAGACCGCCTGGATACCGAGGGCTTAAATAATCTGCATCTCATTCCTGTAGCGTATTCTTGGTGGAGGTGAAAAGCAACTATTTCCCTTTGCACCTAAAAGTGATGGTTACTTCCTTTCTGGGAGTTCCTGATCTGTCCACCTCCATGCACCTGTGTTTCTGCATGCAGGACAGTGTTGTGCATGCAGGAACACAGTAGGTGTGAATATATACAGAAGATAAGACAAGATAAGGGATCATAACAAAATTATTTGTTTCTCTGATTTAACTATTTGTAGACATGTGTTTAAGTAAACTCCTTTTTCCAGAAACTAGTGACAAGACAAATGACAAGAAAAAGATATGGAGTTTTCAGACAGACAAATCTACTTCATATTCATTTTTTTAAGCTAACTTATTAAATATTTTAACTCTAATAGTTAAAAATTTATATCTGGTGGAATAACCGGGATTTTTAATCACATGTTTCTTGTGTGGTGGCAAGCACCAGATTGGTTGCTCATTTTAACATTTTGTACCTACGTGTTGCTATTTCTCTCACTCCTACTGCTGTTTCATACCTACACACTTAAAACACTGAATATCAATTTATTCTTCTAGGTGTTTCGGTACTTTAATTAATTATTGCGCACAATATTAATAAAAGTTACACAACACTTAATTCACTACATATTCTCTGAAAACATTTTGTTACATTTCCATTTAATTTCATTGTAGTGTTTGGTCCCATATAATGTTCTGAAATTTGAAGTATTTAGATCCCCTTCAAAACCAAACAAACTCTAATCAACCTCCTGCTGGTAGATGTTTACCAGCAGATGTTTTCTTACAGTAGACTATGGGTAAATTATATAAAACTACCATTATTTATCAATGTGGCTCTCCACCAGTCTTCCATCTTGCTGTTGGGTGACATTTTATCCCTTATTTCTGAAAAAAAAAATGTAGTGGTCTCTTACTTTTTTGCAGGGCTGCAGACAAAAAGCAGGTGGAAGTGCATAACAGGTCTCAACATGAAGCGAAAACGCAAGACCTCCCGAGGGGTTCTCTAACTGAACCATTAGAATGACTCAGTTTTTGCTGTTGCAACAATAACCAAACGATATCATAGTGGAAAAACTCCATCCATGTTTTTACATGGATGTTTTCACTTTACGACTACTTACATTTTTACTGAGCCACTAATGTAAAGTATTTATTAGTTTTAAAATGTGTATTTAGTCTGCAGTTTTTTTTTTAGAAACATGTTAAAACATTTAGATTTTTACAAACACATTATTGTTCAAAGATGTAATATTTACATTACATGCCAGTTTCTTTATCTCTCCATCCTCTTTTGTTAACCACTTGAGTCTTGCAGGGTCACATGGGGGCTGTTGTCTTCCTCATGCGGTCAGTGGAGGAGAGGTCGCCAGTCTATAACACAGAGACACACAATAACAACGCATGCTCAAACTCAGAGCACCTTATATACAGGATTTTATTGTATATTAGACAGGGAAAACACGCACAAGTGGTGTAATAAAAATCCTGGATCTTCTTGCTGTGTGGCAACATAACTGTTCTACCTCGTAGTCACCAGTGTCTTTAATAATATTATCTTCCAGTTGTTATTTCCCTTTTGATTTACGTTGAAAATGCAAGATTATTATTTGGAGTTTGAGCCCCTGCAGAGAGTTATGGGTAAAGAGCAGAAAACAAATAAACACACATTGCAAAAGTATCCTGGGTGTAAGAAAACAGAAAAATGATCAGAAAGGTAAATAGGACACACACACACACACACACACACACACACACACACACACACACACACACACACACACNCACACACACACACACACACACACACACACACATTTTCATCAGAAGACATCCATTTTTTAATCTGAACTCTGAGGTGCTGCTGTCCATGGTGCTGAAAGGCCAGTTTGACATAGTAATTAAATAAAATGGTGAATATTGAAACATGCTGCAATAGCAGAGTTTCAGTAATAACAGAAATTAGCTTTATTAGCTATTCATTCATGTCTTTGTTGGTTTTCTGATGAAATTTAGATTTTAATATTTTATGAGTGTATTAAACAAATGACCAGTAATGAACTGACTAAGGTTTTGTTTTGATTTGGTCCTTAAATAAAACTATAATATACTCCTAAAAATGTTGTAAAACGACAAATGTAGGGACATCTGATAACAAAAATTTAATCATTTAATAGTTGAATTAACAAAAATGTATTATAATTAATGAAAAAAAAAGTTATAAATGTTAAGTTAAATATGATGCAATTTGTGTAAACCACTTTAATTTTCAATTAACTCCAGTAATTTCCTCCGATAGTCATTAAGAGTTTCCACTTTGGAACATTTCCCAATCCCCCCCCTCCATCCCAACTCCTGGAAAGCTAATACATTTATGTGAAGTCTCTGGAAAGTTCTCAAAAGTTCACTAGACATTTTCCACTGCTTGTTATTCCAGCAGCAGGATCGTGGAATGACAGGAAGGCAAAACTGGTGAAACACATATACCTGAAACTGAACAGGTCATGAGACCAGGCTTCCAAATTACCAATGGAGAACACAGGTTCAATTGGATATAGCTTTAACCACTCCTTCCGCCCCCCTGGTCTATGCTGCCCTGGGTGGTCGTCCATATCGTCAATGTCAAGAAACGCCACCGGTTTTTATAATTTTACTCCTTCAAAGGATGCTTTCTAACACAAGTGAAGATATTTCAAATTAGGCTTGAACCCAATCAACAAGCTGCGACTCCAGGTTGTATTTAACATAACGCACAAAACAACAACAACAAAAAAGAAAACCAACAATAATATTCAGCAGCAGCAGAGAAAGGAAGCACTGGAGACTTTACGTAGCTGCAAAAGTCACTCTCCCCATTTTGTCCTCTAAGTCAGAGAGAGAAGGAGGCAGCGAGAGAGGAGAGGAGAGAGGGAGGGAGTATAGTGAGAGTCTCGGACTGGTTAGCCTACCTATCCACTAGGAGGAGAGGAGAGGCAGCCGAGCAGCAGCAAAACAATAAACACCTACTACTACAAATCACATCGGCGGAGTTCACGGCACACGCAATCAGAAAGAAAGAAAGAAAGAAAGAAAGAAAGAAAGAAAGAAAGAAAGAAAGAAAGAAAGAAAGAAAGAAAGAAAGAAAGAGGAGTGATACTAACAGACAACTGAGACAAAACGCCATTGTGTTCGGTCGGGAGTGAAGTCACACAGCCATGTATCTGAACAGGGAAGAGGACAGCAGCAAAGGTAAGGAGATCCTGTCAAGAACTGCCACTCTGTGCTGGGAGAGCGTCCTGACAGTTTCAAGGTGTTCCATTGCTTAACGCGCCTCCTCTGCTGGAGGTGACACCAAAAAAAAAAAAAAAAAAAAAAGGTGGGAATGTTCTGTCACACATCCTCCCCTTTAATGTGGCTCGTACTTGGAAGCCTCGTCCTTTCTGCGCGGACAGGGGATGTTGCTGAAAAGTGTGGGCTGTCATTATGTAATATCGGTGCAGTTAATTGCCTCCTAGGAGGATGCATATCTGTACGCCCGATCCTGTTTTCTGCTGCTTTACTAAACCGATCAATTGCGAACCTGTTGTGGGCACATCCACTTTAGTCGTGCACGAATTTTGCAAGTGTGCACCGGCTGGATTTGTGCGCTTATTTAATGTTGTGGACATTAAGGGTAACGTAGCACAAGGTCAAAGCCTTGAGCTGGGAAGAAAAACCCCGGTCTAAATAGGTTATTATCTTCCGCGCTCTGCAGCATCCTGCAAAAAAAAAAAAAAAAAAAATACAAACGGAGTCGGCTGCAGCTTAATGCTTGTAAGGAGAGACAACCGTGCCGCAGCGAGAGGGGTAAAGAAGGGTACAAAGGAGGAATATTTGAGTAATCTCTCCCACGTGTTTTTGAGGCGTGATTCCCCTCTCTCCACTGCTGCTCAGAAACGCACTCCACTCTCGTCCCCTGCTGCTCCCCACGAAGCATAAATAACTCCCCCGGGCTGAGAGGTAACGCTAATTACCACCCAAATCTTCAGGTTGTACGGGAATAACACCTGCTGCTACTGGGGACCAGTCGAGGAGGTGAGGGTGGTGAAAGAGGGCGCAAAAGGTGGAGTGGGAGGAGCCGTTTTTTTGTGTGGTGTGAGATGTGATCTCACACGGACCACAACACCGTGACTACTGTACGGGGAAGTGTGAGAGGGCAGCAGCAGCAGCAGATCCGTGATGGTGGTGGCAGCTCACAGAACCAGGATTACAGCCCCAAAACAAGCCAGACACTCTTTGACGTTTTCTGTTGTCTTTCTGTCTTTACTTTACAAGAACATAAAGGTAAAGACAATTACATTAAAGACAGCAAAAACACTAATCCGTCGCTTCTTGAAGTCCAGAGTTGTGTACGTGGTATAATTTTCGCAGCATAAATTCAACAAGCTGTCAGAATAATTGCCGTCCTTATTGACACCATCACACATCTGCGGATTTGCTGGCTGTGCGTCCCATTCCGTCACATCCCAGTGGTTATCCCATTGGGACCTGGTGACTGTGGAGGCTGCTGGAGTACAGTGAAACTCATCGTCACATTCGAGATGTCAGTTTGAGAGGATTTGAGCCTTGTGCCTCTGTGCGCTATCCTGTTGCAGGCAGCCATCAGCACACTGTGTTCATAAAGGGATGGATTTGGTCCACAATGATACTCGGGTAGCCTGTGGCGATTAAACAGTGATCAAACACTCATTGTCCCCAGTGTACCCCCCAACACCAGATAGACCTGTGTTTTTATGTTGTTTATACCTCATTCTTACCTAACATTCATATACCTAATTGGTTTATGAATGTTGCAGCTGAAATCACGACTTATTGGACCAGGCTGTGTTTTTCTAACCCATTATTGTCCATTTGCGATGAGCCTCAGGTTCTTGTACTTAACAGACTGCAGTGACTCCAGATGTGCTCCTCTGGGGGATAAGCCTAATTTAAAAACACGACTTTTAAATTGCAAACACTGTTTCTGCTTTTGATCGGCTCTCCCAAGTTTAAGTTTCCACTCTTCTCCAATCAAGCCAGTACGGTTTGCTTTAAAAACCTGTAAGTAACTGACCTGGTGAAGGGAAGTGGCCAGGTTGCCCACAATAGGGCTCATATTAAATATCTAAACCTTTTAATTTCAGTCTGACTGAGCAGTTGTAAAACTCGGGTGAGAAAGAAATATTTAAAAATCATTTATCCGATGCAGTGCTGCACAGTGGAGCAGATGGTAGCACTGTGTCCTTGCAGCAAGACAGTCCCGGATTTGAATCCCGGCCTGGGGTCTTTCGGTATGGAGTTTGCGTGTTCTCAGTCAGTCAGCTCCCCTCACTGTCTTCTGTTGGGCCCACTTGTCCACCATATTGCAGCTGTAGGAGGCATATGTACATTTTTGGAGCTTGGTACAGAATGTTGTTTTGTTTTGGCGTGAGTTTGATGTTTTTTTGCTCTGCTGTTTGAAAGAGATGGATATCTGTGGTTGTATTGTGCTTGAGCTTGTTGCGTGTTGCCTTTTGATTGGTTGTTTTGTCTAATTAGTTTATGAAAGATTAGAGCATGCTCACTATAGAAGTCTGGCACCATTAGAGGAACACAGTCTTTTGACCGTCACTTTCTATTTGTTATTTTTATTTCCTTTTGGATTCAGTAAAGACTGAAGAATGACTATTGGATTCAAGACCTCTTTTTTCTAGAAGAAACGTGTCGCATTCGAAAGAGGTTTGAGGGGCTAGACTAGTGAGAGCTTGCCGCACTTACAGCAGCTGAAATGCATTACATCACAACAACCAATCACAGCTCTGTAGAAGGTTATGCTGATGCTGTCAGGGAGTGATGTTTATTTCAGTTTTCTTTAAAAGCGCAGTCTCTGCTGAGTGCTTCACAGTCCCAGTGGTGTTCTTCAACCAGGTGGGGTCATCAAAGATCTGCAGGTTTTTTGGAACTCTGCGTTATCAACTCTTTCTAATTCACTGTTGGTGAGGTTGCCTGTTGTGACCTCAGGCTGTGACCTCTGGAAGTCGATAATGATCTCCTTTTTTTGTTCATGTTGAGCACCAGGTTGTTGTTTCTGCAAAGGCTCTCTAGCTGTTTTACTTCCTCTACGTATAATGAATCTTGATTCCATTGAATGACTTTTAGCACTGTGGGAATATTTTTGCAGAAATCAAAGCAAAATGCAAGAGAGAAACATGTTTGTGGACGCATTTACAAAAAAAAAGTGGGCTTTTTATTAGTTCAGAAGCATTCAAAGAGCAAGAAAAGCATACGTGACTTCCAAGTACTTCACTTCTGGAAGCCAAGTTAAGGAAAAGCTGGCTAACTATTGTTACTTAATCTGCTGACTATGCAATCTCTCTAAGCTGGTCTGATTACAAAAGCCAATACTGGAGTGACCTAAAGTAAAGTTACGTGAAGTTTTGTTCAGACCAGTCATGTGGCACAACTCTGACATCCACACAAGTCCTAAAGTATCACTCTGGTGAGACTTTCTGTTATCCTCATCAGCATGAGTCAACACACCACAAAGGCTGTTGATAAATTGATTCTGCATTAAATTTTTGGCTTAAATTAACAAAATCTTGATGCTGCTACGTATCCCATATTTAGTTTTTTTTTCTTTACATCTGTGTTTATTCAGAAGACTAAAAGTTGACACCTTAAGCTCTCTGGTCAAGGTCGGTATAGTTGCTTGTCAGAATATAAATGCATCCAGAGTTATTTCATGAGTTTGAGCATTTGATTGTAATGGTAAAAGTTTCTTCAGAACCGAGAGAGATTTATTTATCCTTGTTTCATTCAGAGAGAACCACTCAATGAAGCTGGAGACAATAGCTTCTCTTTGACTGACGCATTCACAGTGTATCCCATAGCTGAGTGGGTTACATTACAATGGATGTATCTTTTACACACAGTCTTTTAGAAGTGGAGTTATTTCCACCTCATCAAACAATCTTTATTGACATCTGCTGGTGGATTTGCAGCTAAAGCTGGAGGCAGCGTTTTTTGTTTCTATAAATGTCTATGTTGCAGTTTTGTCATTTTCAGTAAGTACATTACCTTAATTTTCTCTTTAATAAGTTGACTCTCTCTCTCTCTGTTGTTATGTAGTTCTTAGGAACAAACAACAAAGTTTGCTGACATTGTTAAATTGGGATTATTACAAATTTTAGCTGAAAAAAGCAAATCATTGCACCAATGCACCCCTAGAGTCTTTCCCGGCATTTAGACTTGAAAAATGGCCAAGCTTGCTTCTGGTTTCCTGCTTTCCAAAAACACTTTGTGAGAAAATAGCTGCAACTCTCTGTTCATTTCTGAGCTCAGTAGATATTTTCAGGTTTATCATTTCCCTTTTTTGAACAATAAAAAAATTGAAAATAGAGTAAAACAAATAAAACAGTCAAGGTTGTGGCCACAATGGAAGGCTTTATTGAACAAAATACTTGTTTTGTGTCCTGAGTTGAGTTGAGGTTTTTTATTAATCTGTGTTCCTTAGTCTCTTTTTTGTTTATTTTCTTTTAGTTAAGTCCTTCTTAGTGATTCTAGTTTATTTTTTCTCTTTAGTTGTTCCTTGTTACTCTAATTGTTTCTTAGGTTTAGTCAATCTTTAGAATCTAAAGATTTATTTCCCAGTCCCTGTGTATTTTCTCTCTCTCTCTCTCTCTCTCCTCACCCTGCCTTCTGCTACAATCAGCACCACACCTGCAATCAGTTAGCCAATCAGCTCAGCTCCCTTGTTCCTCATTCACTCTCTCGGTACTTAAACACTTCTCTTCCTCTCACTCTTCGTTTCTTCCCTGTTTTCCACTGCTGGATTTTTTGCCTTCAATTTACGGTTTTTGTTTTGCTCTGGTTCCCTGTGGTCCCATCATTCTTCGCATTAAGTATTCTTCATTTACTTGACATCTTTGCCTTTCTGCATTTGGGTCCACCATCAAAGCACACATCATGACAACTTGTGCTGTTTATGTTTTCTGTCTGACAAGACAAAAACTATTGATTTCAGTTAAAGCTGCATTGAACTAGAATGGCACAATATCAGGGAAACGTGTGATTAGGATACTATGATGAAGGTATTGATTATGATTAGCCCACTCTGTTTTTCTTTTCCTTCATCCCAATGATCCCAACACTGTGAGATTCAGCATCTCAGCCACTAAAAATACACAGTAAGTGAAAGAATAGTGCGATTTGAAGGTGTTATGGTCAAGGAGCGGAACACATATTATTATGACCCAGTGTTGGGCATTTAAAGGGCACCCACGTGTGTTTCCTTTTAACCCTTGTGTGTGTGAGGACTGAGGCAAATGTAGAGGTCTATAGAAAATGATACAGGTTTTGCGTGTGTGGGGTTAGTTGGACCCCATTTCGACATATAAGAGTTAAACTGTGTCATCCATGCAGCCCATATGCCTGTCAATTGCACGATGCAACCACAAGACCTCATTCAAACCTACAATACGACCCCATCAAGTTCTGGAAATGCTGTCAATAAATGCAGCCTCAACCACATTTAAAAACGATGAAATTGGCTCTTTAATCCAGCAGAAGCAGGAAGCCCTGAAGCAATCGCTAACTTTCGGTTAGTTGGCATGCGGTTGCTTACAAATGGTGTTTATTTTGTCTGTCAATGTTTTCCTTTCTTGCTAAGTGGCATTGCACAAACGATTTAAAAGAGGCGGGGGCCTCACTGCTTTCTGTGTTGTCAACCATCCTGATGGAAAATCTTTGTTAAACAAAACTGTCAAAACACCAAGACAATTCAAGAACTACTTCCTTTCTTCAAAATAAGAGTCTCGGACATAGAAACAAGTTGTGAAGTTTAAAGGACTCACCTTAATAGTTCTTTATGGGGCTAGGTCAAATATGGAAAGCACCTTAATTGCACTTTGCAACACAAACTTTACTTGACCTATTCCCTATTAAGACTTACTGCCAGACACTTCTGCAGCTGCCCAATCCCAGTATTTTTGGTGCTGGTACTAGACATGCCAGCTCTTTGCATCAAATCCTTCATGTGTCTCTGCTTATTTTTTTTAAAGGTTTTATTGGCTCTAGTGGCCTTTATTTGATAGTTAATTGACAAGAAAGTGGGAAATAAGAGAAGGGGAAGACATGTGGCAAAGGTCAGGAATCGAACCTGCGACGGCCACATTGAGGACTAAGACCTCCATATGTGGGTTGTGCTTAACCACAGGGCCACCACAGCACACCCTGTCTCTGGTTTGCAGGTGTACCAATTTACCCTCCATTTGTACTGCTCTTTCTTCATCCTGCAGCAGTTTTTGGCAGTAACTGTTGTGTTTTTGGCCTTGCAAAGCGATTCTCTCTTTAAAATCGGCCAAGAACTTGGTTTACGTGAATGGATCAATTGAAGGATGAAGCATTTTTCAAATTTGCCTTTTACAAACTGTTGGCTCTGATGGTTATTCATTATGTGCTAAAACAGGCTGCTTTTTTGTGAACTATGAGGAGAACTCAGGGTTCTGCTGATGTTTTTAGTTGGTTCACATCGGAAGGTATTTCCCTCGCTGTGCTGCTGTGTCCTTTGAATTCATGCTGTGTTTCAAGGTGGATTGAAGGGAGAGGGAGAAAGGTCTACCACTGACACATCAATGACAGAGGATTAGAGGGGAGTTTGGTCAAACAGGTTGGTCATTTTTAAGCTTAAAAGTCTGACATGATGTGTTGCCCGTCCAATGCTGTTCTTAGCAAAAACGGTAAATTACAATTCGTGGAATGATGGGAATGAACAGGATATCATAGCGTCCTATAATTCATTCAGTCTGATCGTGAAATGGGTTATCATTTATACTCTTGAGAAAACATTCAACAATTATGATGAGAATTATGTAGTCTGTTTTAAAAATGTTATTTTAAATTGTCCTGGTTGGAAAACTATTCAGGGCCCACCTTCTTCTTTCTACCATTACTTTCACCCATTGACCACAGAAGGCACTCACCAGTCCCCAGGTGACCCTGCAGGATTAAGTGGGTATGGAAAATTAAAGAATGAATGGACCTAACTGGCAAAGATTTTATTTGATCAAATCAATATTTACTGGAATTCAACAGCACAGGTCAGCTGTGCGCCGGTTTTCTGTGTCGCTTTCCATGATAGCTGGCGTTTTTCCATTTTAAAACCCCCCTGCGTGCGTGAAAGTGAGAGTGCAGGAAACGTCGCCGCCCCATACATAACCAGAACTCTGTGCCTGCCTGTTTGTGAAATGACTGCAATGCTGCCATCACAGGAAGGATTCTGGCAGCGGAGGGCTAATTTCCACCTAAACGGCAGTGGTATTTACTTGCCAAAATGCCACAAGGTTAGAAATATCGGACTTCGTTTGTTGATGGGTTTTAATGAACTATGGTTCATAGGTAAGCAACTTTAGCCTTTAATGCGTTTAACCACTGATGGAACAAGGCTGGGTTTTGGAGAAAATCACAAGATACGGTGGCTGCGGGTTTTTTTTTTCTGGTGACTTTTGTTTTACTCCAAAATAGAGTGCAGCTTAGTGGAGACAAAACTCAATACTGTTTCTATCTGAGAGCAGCAACTCGATGCAGAGCTTCATTTTTTTGTCTTTTTATCTTGTAAATTGGCCTTAGCTTTATTTGCTGTGTGGTCTTGCATTGAATCTGGCAGCATATACGGCTTGAATATGATATGTTGTAACACCAACAGTTTCGCTATTGATTTAGGTTGATACTTTATTTGGTTTTGGGCTTGAGTCCAAACTTCTGGTCAAGGCCAGCAGTCTAAATGACTTATGTTTGGCATGCATGAGCTGTGCTAGAGAGAGCAAGAGGTGGAAGCTGTTTGTTTATTTTGGCATTTCTGACTTATGTGCAACTAGGAAAATATTATGCAGCAGATAGATGCTATAAGGAATACTTAATGTGAGCTGTCTGTTTTTTCTTTTTCTTTAGAAGAGACCCGAGGTTCCACTGTTTCTGTGTTTAGCTCTATTTCTGTCCTGTAGAGAGTCATTGACTGAGCAATTGCTGCCATTATATTTGTATACTCTCATTATTTTTCCTTCCTATGGAAAGTACTACTAGCTCAGTGATTATTTCTTTAACTGTGTTTCTTTCCTGCACAACTACTTTATGCAGCTATTGCTGCCATTAACTCCTTGTTTTGTGTTGCATTACTCATCATTGAAAGAGCTGCTCCTTCCATCAACTTTTTTTTGCTCTATTTATTGTCCCTTCCCACAGAAAGTATTTCTGGCTGATTGCTTCCATCTTTGACCGTGTTTCTTTCATGGAAGAACTTAGTTATTGAGATTTACTCCTGGCTCAGTGTGGTTGTTTAGTTGTGTCTCTCCAGCTGTGAATCATCGATGGAAATGTGTCTTATATTAACACTGTGTACTCTGTTACAAAGAAAGTACTCCTGGCTAATGGAGTAGTAGTCATTCTTCCGTCTTTAGCCATGTTTAAATGTTTTTCTGTCCATGATAAGTTACTAACATAATTTTAAACTGAACTGGATTATAGCTGGATATGAGTTGGATCGGTTTGTCTTTCAAAAATACCTTCAGGTGACATTTGTTTCAAATTGGTGCTATATAATTAAAATGTACCAAAATAAAATAAAAGGTTCATGTAGCAACGTTGGACTCTAATTGGCTTTAATGAATCCAGTTGAACATGCAGTATGTTTTAGACAGTCAAACCTGTGGATACGGCAGGAACTTACGTCTTAATTAGAAGGTCTTCAATGCGCCCCGGGATTTTACACTATCTCCTTTCTGGTTCCTGTAAATTGGCAGTGAGCATCAAAGGATTTTTACTGTAGAGGAAATGAAATAGAAAACTGAGTGGATTTCTGGGGCGTCTTTAACGTGGTATGAAGTATAAGTGTCAGCCTAACCTCTTTGTTATTATTGCCCTGTAGAAATTGATGATGTCCCTCTACTTCATGGCTGTTTTACTAATGTGCGATGGGAAATTATTTGGGGGCAATTGCTCCAGCAGTGTTGTAACGTCCACGCCTCTTAGGGCAAGATGAATTGAAACAGAGCTGGATGGCAAGAGAAAAAGGTACTTGGCCTGGCAGCTGGGCTCAACAAGTCTCATTTTCTTTGATCAAAACTTTAAAGGAGGATTAGCCGAGATCTTAATTCATGACTCCCTGAATTAAATTCTTAACAGCACAAAGCAGCTGTGAGCCACCCTGTTGTCCTGTCAGCTTGCTGAATTAATATCAGATTCAAAGCCTGGATTAAACACAACACATTCACCCCTGTGAGCATTAAAACGGGGAACACAATCACAACAGATACACTTGGCTATAAAAGGAACATAAACTGGCACAGAAAACAAAACATTTTGGCATTCAGTGGACACCATCATTTGATCTTACGTTTATTCACCTTGATTGAATGGCTAATGGCTCCAGTTAAGGTTGCAGATGTGCGCTGTGAGCTAAAACCACAGGGAAAATCTCAAGGATCGCAAGAGTCAGAGGAACAGGCTGCAAAAGAGTGCAATTAGATGCTTTTGTAGGAACACCTGCAATGAAACGTGGGTTGAACCTGCTGTGTTTGTCGACCCCCCCTGGTGGAGACAGGAAGCCAGTCACCTGATTAGAGCAAAGTCTAATCAAAGTTTGAATCGAGTAAAAAGCACCGCACAAGAAAACTGAATTGCATTTGTACCAAGTTCCACTAGTTGCTATGGAAGAAGTGGAAGCTTTTTACACTGCTGCATGCTGGAATCAGTCATTAGATAAAGGAAATACAAGCGAAACATCTTTTTCCCTTTTCATGTAATACAGTGCCTTTCACTACATTTTCACATTCCATTATGTGAAAACACAAATCTCAATGGATTTTATTTAGATTTTCTGTCATAGATCAGCACTGAGTTGTGTGAAATTGATATTTTCTGTAACAAACACAATGTAGGATTTATTTTTTTATATTTCTTCCAATTAAAAGCATGAAAAGTGTGACCTACACCAACATTATAATCCATTGCAGCATCGCCTGCAGAGGTCACCTGATTAGCAAGTAGTCCACATGAGTGTAATTCAATCACAGCAGAAATCCATCTTTCCTGTGCATCATGTAAAAACGGTGAGGTTATGGGACAACTGCAAATCCACCACGATACCTAAACCGTAATAGCCAGTCTAGGAAAGCATTAGTAGGCAAAAATAAAGCAATCAGTGAAAGAAAGCCATAATAAATCCTGCTTGCAGTTTGGCACAAGATGCTCTGGGCAGATCAGGCCAGAATTAAACGTCCTGATCTGCATGCAAAACACAATATTTGGCGGATAACTAATGCTACACATCATCCACGAAATACCGCTGCAGTGAATAGAGAGGACACCATCACTGTGTTACAAGCATTGCTCAGTTCTGAACAGAGCAATGCTTTTAAAGAGACTGCAAGGACTTGGCTGACCTGTCAGGAGGTCACTAGAGACTTGAAATCTAGTTTGGTAATCCTCTACATAGAAAAAAATAGCAAAACCCTTATTGTCTATGTAAAGCTGAGAACAGAGAGATTCCCCATTAATCTTGCAGCTGGAGATGCAGCAAAATGAGCTTATTTCAAGCATTGACCAGGGGAGGCTAAATACACATCCAAGTCATAATTGTCATGTAAAAAAGTTTGAAAATGTTTCCTTTTCCTTTCACTTCAGAATGACGCACTACATTACGATGGACTAGCCCATAACCTTACCCCAATAAAAACTAAACAAAACAAAAAAAGTGATTTGCTGTTGTGACATATCAAAAAGTGAACTAGTAGAAAGAAGCCTCCATCCTAACAGCAGACTTGTTGATACAGTGTCTTAGTACTGGAGTTATTTTTATAGTATTCTCGCTCAGCTGACTCAAGGGGAAGGGGGAGGTCCTTCACTTCTCCTTTCTCTGCCATCTTCCATTCCCTTTCTCCTGTGAGTCTCAGGGAGAAGGAGAAAAAGGATTGCGGTGGTTAACATTAGCTAGCCACAGGAGGAGTTATAGACAGGAAAAGCTAGACGGGTGTACAATAGAGTGGGGGTTAACTGGGGTGGGGGAAAGATGGAGAGAACAAGTGAGACGGGAGGACAGGATAAGCAAAGAACAAGCCCTGGAGTGCTAGCAAGTCAAGGTCACACAGAGGATAAGAGGCCCTGTGTGTGTATGTGTGTGTCGGAGTGTGTGGAAATGCAAAAGTGCAGAGATGGACGGCCAGTACAGGAATTAGTGATGGGCTGGTGACAGCCGACTGGTTTGGTTTAGGATGGGGAGGGTGAGGGATAAAAAGCTGAAGAAACTTAATGCCATACACAAACTTACTTAAAACAAAATTAATATATTTTTAGAAAATTTAATCAGCAGGAATATAAATCCACAACAAGATATAGTAGTTTTTTCCCTCACACATACTGGTAAGCCAAACAACTCCTTAAAAGACATAACTCAGTCATTCTTTAAATATTCCTTTCCTTTTTAAAGTTGCTTAAAGAGCCTTCTAAATACTAACATGTTAATTTTTTTATGCCATATAATCAGATTGAATTTAGAGCATCTGTGAAAAGTGTTAGGTCAGTTTCTTAATTGAATCTTTTGTCTAAGTCGTCCACGTTAGCTCTTATTGCATGTTTATGGGACACTGTGCCACTGGACGGTGAATCAGTCTGAAGCGTATTTCAGCCTCTAACATCGTTTCTTTGAGTGTTAAACTGTAATTTCTGCTTTTTCATAGCAGAAACTATGTGGGGCATGAAGAGATTTTCCCACCAGATCTGTGGATTGATGCAGTTCCTCCAGAGTTACTGTTGACCTCCTGGCTGCTTCTCCTTAGCGGACCTGTAGGTTTAGGCAGACGGCCATGTCTTGATAAGTTTACCGGGCTGCCATAAACTCTCCATTAGCAGCCGATGGATTAAACAGAGCTTCCTGTTATGTTTAAAGCTGCAGATCAGACAGCTGCGATAAGTAATAAATCCATTAATTGCATGATAAATTGAAAAAGAGTTTGATCAGTTCCATTTGCATGATTGTTTGTGTTTCTCGTGTCTTTCCTTCTTTCTGCTAAAGATTGGATGACAAAAGGCTTCAGTCTGGTTCATTTGTTGCAACTAGCCCCTTTTTTGAAGTGCAATTTTGTTTACAAAGACTTCAGTATCCATTGTATTTATTGTTTCGATTGTTTTGTTTATCTATTTTGGCTATCTAAGATGTCTCCAGCGTTAAATGCTTGTTAGAAGTTGAGGTTTATTGGCCTTTGAGAGCTTGTATTATCGTTTATCACAATGACTTTAGAAAAATGTGCTATGGTGACAGGCCTTGCTGTGGATATTGTTTTATCACCTTACCCTGCCTCCGCAGCTTCATCCCTGACCCATCTGCTGTGTTCCTTGGTCTTAAAATCTTGTTGATTCACTAATGATCTCTAACATTATGTCATTAGACTGAGATTAAATTAAACATAGTCTCTAATTACTAATTAAACTAATTAGAGGGGGATAAATACATATGTGTACTTTAAAAAATTTTTCTACCTCACAGTTATACATGCTTTGTGCTAGCATATGACATATATTTACCGTAATATACATTGAAGTGCGTGTTGTTGGATATAAAAATGAAAAACGGTTCTTGGGATTTGAATGTTGGTTTTGGAGGGCAGTGTTTATATTCACTGAAACAACAGATAAAAGTTTTGTTTTTGCATATTTCCAGCGCCAATGGATGCTTCAGGTGTATATCAACCCTTCTCTCCTGATATGGTTTAATGTCTAACTCTCATTATGTCTGACTGGAATCAGAGGGAGCTGTGGTACATTTGTCCTGTTTATGGCTAAAGGATGTGCGTGCGTGCTCAGTGAGTGTTTCCACGTCTAGCTCTCACGGCGTTTTTCCATTATGCTCTCTATTCTTCATGTTGCCTTCAGTGACCTCCACCGTCTCATTGCAGGTGCAACTGTCAGTACGTGCCACATTAAAGCGAATGTGTTTTGAAAATGAACAGTTGTAGCTCCGGTTGTACGTCCCCCTCTTCTGTACCCTAAAAGTAAAGGGGGGAAGAAGAAGAGGCTTCTAATCCCAACCTGAAGCCTAGCTGTTGAAAGGCTGGTGCTGGTGAAAGGCTTGGTGTTTGTCATTTTAGTAATATTTTTTTTATCCACTTACTCGTGCATGATGCCACCTTAGAAGTAAAATCTCTTGTCTCTTCAAACATATCAGCTTTGTTTACAGTTCACGCCCAAGAGAGATTATGCTTGTGAGCTGTTGCCATAGTGTTTTGGAGCACCAATGGAGTGATGCACAACATCTGAGGTTACTCTGGTGCTCTGACATATCTCTAAAGAGCATTAAGCATAAAGTCAAGACAGGGTGTGATCCATCTGCATAGAAGTCACCCCATGCTTGACCTCTGAGATCATGTCCAGCTCTTGTTGCTTTAAAGAAGCTTAAACCCAATTTTCTTGCTGCATGGATCTTAGGCATTTTCTTTTTTCCAGCACGTCAGGCTCGCCACTAATCCTTGCATTGAACCTCCAATGGTCACGCAATCGCATCCGGTTCATGATACCCAGCAAATTATCTGCAAATGTTCAGTGTGTGATTAATCTCCTAAGCATAATGATTTCTTACATGTGTACAGTGGCAGCTTTGTTAAAAAAATGGTTCAGGCCGCCGAGTTTAATCATGCATATTCTGAATAGACAATGTTACTGAGAGAGTGGAGACACAAGGAGCACATGGAGCTGAACCCCTCTCTGGAAGTGCTTTTCTACTCGAGTGTCTTCTGAAAGTAGTGACATTTACACTTGCATGTAAAAAATAGAACCATCCAGGAAATGTGCAGGTATTTCTGCAGACATGTTCACATTTCCCAATCTGTTTTTTTGTGTTTCCTGGAAAAAAAAGAAATTGAATTACAGGCAAATACTTGAAATTAACTTTGTTTAGTACTAAATATGAGACATCAACAAGAAAGTGTGTTCGAACTGAGGAAAATGGTACAACAGCCTGCCCTGCCCTTGTTTTTGTCTGCATCCTAGTGCACTGGTTCTGGTTCATTTCCTAGAGGAAATGAACCAGAGTTCATTTTAAAATGACTGAAATCCTTGTGTTCAAACTGTTCACAGCATGACATGTTAGCTTTTAGTTTTGGTGCATTAACTTAGTGGAAAAATATCAGATTCATTTTAGTTTCCAGACTCATCCAATCGCTGGTCAAGTTTGGTCTGATTTTACTCAGCAGCCAATTTCTCACTGCATCTCTAGAGTCAAACTTGCTGTAATTAGTTGTAAAGAATATATTAAAAGAAATAGCAACCAATAGTTGTTGGATGTGGGACCTCAGTCTAGGTTAATGTAAGAAAACATATAAGAATATCTCAGAATCTCTGCAGCAGCACCCAGCTGGACTCTTCCTCAGTTGTTATAAAAAGACATTTAAAATATTCAAACATTTTTACTAAAACACTGTCACAAACTAATTCAGTGCAATTGCCACTTTATACTCCACTGCTGTTATTTGTTCTGAAAGTAACTACTGGCTAAAACAATCAAAAGTGGAGCAGTCTCATGTCATTGCAGCTTCACACAAACGGCAACAATAAACAGGTGATGAGCCCCCCCCCCCAAAAAAAAAAAAAAAAAAATCAGGTTACAAACTGTCTATGGTGGAAAGTGAAGCAGGGAAGAGCTGGGGCAACTCGAACCGTTGTGTTCTCTGGGGTGGAAAAGACTATTTTAGGACTCTGTGTCCTTTGGATGGCCACCATGCAGCTCACCTGCCATCAAAAGCACTGCTGTCTTCTAGCTACAGTTTTATGAATTCAAGAAATGTAGAAAAAGCCTTCAGCATGAAGTGTCGGTGAAATCACAGCACCATATAAGAGCATTTTTTGTAAAATCTCCATCAATTGGCTCAGCTTACCAAAAAAGAAATGTTTATCTGAACTCAGAGTAGCTTCTTACCCATTCTTGCATTTCTAATTCATCCAAGTCACCAAAAATATAACTTAGATGTGTACATTAATGTATATTACGACATAACCATGATGCGACTTTGATACAATAGTTTATGTTTATAACTTCCTAAAACTAAAAATATTTCAACATGAGTGTCTGCACACCTCCCTCTTCTGTTCATTACCACCCGAAAACTGGACCACTACCTCTGTTCCAGTGGACCCTTCTTTGCTCTTGGACCTGAAAATGAGATTCTGGTCTGTTACCACACCTAATTAGCTCCCTGAAATCAACACAGTCGGTTAGAGGCTTTGGACGTTGCCCCAACGTGGCAGTTTAACTGTGAACTATACCCCAAATGGGCATTCAGTCAAACTGGTTTTCAAAATGTTACCAGTAAGAATGGCTGTGGTGTGACTGAGGTGAGTGATTGGGCCTTGAAACGCATCAACTAAAATAAATGATTTGAGTTAAATATAATATGAATGCATAATCTTGTAATTCTTTTTTTTTTTTTTTTTAATCCAGAAATATTAATAAACTTCCGCAGCAGAGTTTCACCCCCCCTCTCTTTTTTATGTGATAGTCCTAATAGAATAAAAAAAAAAAAAAAAAAGAAAAATCAGAATATGTTAGAATCATGATTTAAAGGTCAGAGTGAAGGAAGCTGGAAATGGGTATCAGCCAAGAAAAGCCTGATCAGAGCATCTCGTCCAGTTAATACAGCAGAACTGAAGTTGCGGTCTGGAGGGTATGAATCTGAGCTGCTCACTGACAAAAGTAATGAGTGTTGATATATTCAGTGTAACATGTTTGCTTTGGTACACCATGTTCCATGACTTGGTGTGTATGCTGGTTGTTAGAGCATTAATTTCTCTGTTTGTGTGTGTAGCAGCAGCCTCTTAGTATTTAGCAGAAGAAAGAAAATAGTGTGATGCTGTGTGAGGCACCCTGTATTTGGCAAGGTACTCAGACTGACAGATTGGGCTATATGAGTGCCATCTCTTCGACTTGGCTGACTGAGCCTTTCTCCCTCGTTCCTCTCTCCTGGCTTTCATTTCCTTATATCCCACTTCAGTGGTGATCAGCGAGGGAATGGACAATTTTTCTTTTCCTTTGGCTCATTCAGGTGTAATATGTTTAGTCACAACAATTTAAAAGGGAGGAACCAAATGCAGGCGAACGGGGAAGGTGAGGAACACAAGGTTAAAATCCAAGAGTCCTGCAAGTCAGGAAGGCAAAAATCTGAAATCCAAGTAGTAATCTAAAAAGGTATTGGAGGACATAAAACAAGACATGAGCAGAAAAGAATAAAAAAACAAAGACAAAAATCAGTAACATGGCAGCTTTAAGCTGTTTAAATCAACCCCAGACATATACACAAAACCATAAACCATGACAAGAATCCCCCTCTATGGAGTTATTTCCTGTATAAATGTGGCCTTAATTAATGAATGAACATCCGTCCCGGCGTGTCTTCCCTGTGGTCGAGGCAGCGGGTTCGCTTCTGACTCTGTGAGGTCAAAGTGTCAGAGAAGGCAGCTAGCACACTGCGTGCCCTTGCTTTACTCTCTTCCATTAGCAGCTTGTGGATGTGCATCACGACTGAGTAGAAATTACACGCAATATGTGGATGATGAGCCAGAGAGGTATTGTTCTGCAGCATCTGTTAGGAATAGGAGTCGATGGAGTCATAGTTGTCTCTGTGTGGCTTGTTGTTGCAGATAATGAATGTTGTGAATTTGCTCACAACAGATTTTCATCAGGAAATTTAACTAAATTTATTGCAACAAAGAAGTAATTTCGTTGGATTTATCAACACAGTCGTTTTCAAATTGCAATTTCTCTTTATTAACACCATCTTAATACGTTCAGTATTAATACTAACTTTCTAAATTTTGTCATGTTGCAGCCACAAACTTCAAAGTATGTTTTTTTTTTTTTCGGTGATCCATGTGCTTGGTCACCAAACACTACTGCATAAATATGAAGTGAAGCGCAGAAAAGTTTTCAAAATTTACACACACACACACACACACACACAAAAAAGTAAATTTGGGCATTTGGTATTTGGCACTACATGTATCCAGGATGTAAAAAAATCACCGAGCACTTGGAATCTTTATTTATCATCTCTTACATATGTATTCAGCAGGTACATAAGCAAACTTTGCTCTTCAGTAAGACAAGAAAACATCAATATTTTAAGATTATCTTCTTGGTAAGAAAAATGCTGCAGAGCCCACATGACTTGAGCACGCTGTTATGTTGTATCAAGTTTTTGTTGTTGCTAAAGCGGCACAACAAAATTTCAGATTTCTTTGCAAACATTATGCAGACAAATATTGACATTTTGCTGGGGTTCACACACTTAACTTGAAATCTTCACCTTACCACCATTACAACTGACATTGCCTGTCATTCGTCTTTGTAAAAGATAGCTGTGGAGTCTTTCTTCCACTCTGTAATGACTCCGGCTCATTGCGAGTTTTCTTCTGGTAATGTGCATCTGTCAAGGAAAACAAGGCAGCGCCTCTTAATGAATTGCTCGGAGAATCCACTGCTGATGGATCAGAGGTCCCCATTCTCACAATTTTGAGCACCAGCTGAGAATATGATGGAAAGAGTGCAGAGAATTGACTGAGGAGAGGAAGGAGCAGGCAGCAGACGGTAATGAACCCAGGGAGGAGGGAAAGACAACATAAGAAAACCCAACAAATACAAAATAAATGCACAGTGCCAAGTCATATGGAATCTGTGGCTTTTGATTTATAAGCGGAGTATTTGCTTCCGACTGAGCGTACCCGGTATGAACACAAATAAGAATGCGGGGAGACTTTTTGGCTGTTTTTGTCTATTTTTGACACTTTCTTTTTCTAAATTACCTGCATGACCTGCTTTTTGCGGCTTTATCTCGACACCTCCACCAGTTGTGGAACTTTGCCGGGGTCACAGGCTTATCATTCGCCGTTTGCCCTGGCAGCGGCCTGAATTTGTGCAGCTGGAGGAGCACAATGAATTGAATTCAAGCAATTGTGCATGCACGGGTGTGAGCCGGCGGAGCTCAGATTTGGACCCAGTGGAGCCGAGACACACCAGATTGGACTGACTCGTCCAAGCAATGCAATTCTGATTGGCCTGGCCTACGGAGCAGAAATGTGCCTTTTTGTGGAAAATGCACTCATATACTATCGCCAGTCCCCTTTTGTTTACATCCACGGATCACGTTTCATTTACACAACATTCATTGATTAGTGCCAAACCAACCTGAAACCGTTCTCAATGATTATGGCTCTCGGGGCTCGGGGAGGAGCGACCCATACTCGCAATGAGTCATAAAAGGCAACAAATTATGCACTCCGAAAGCCTGGACATTGGGTGATATTTCAATGTTTGGCCACTCACTCTTGGAGTCTATTTGCCCTCGGAGTTGGCCCATGCTCAAATACCCTTCAGACGTGCATTTGCACAAGTAAACAGTGAAATCTCGACTCTCCAGTCTTGTGGTGTGTTTTCTGTGCACTCAAAGGATTGCAGGCAGAATCCTTTTGAACTTCTTGCAGTAAAACAAACACAAGAGTCGGAGAGAGGCATTTTGAAATATGTTGTGACTCTGGTCAGCTCGTCACCACCAAACTGAAATGCACAATTACACAATCGGAACAAGATTCTTGAGTGCCAAAATCCACTATTTGATGTGTCATAATGCTTCTAGTTCAGTGACGTTATTGTGAGTCCTGCCTGGGGTGCCGTTTTGTTCATGGTGGTATTTTTTTAGTATAAATTTTAGGCTGTTAACCAGCCTCCTTTGGTGTCTAGTTACATTGGAGTTGATTTTGTGCTTGGTGTTGCACAAAGATATGAGTGTAAAGTAAAATAAATAAATAATTCTGTGATAACTCTTGTTTCATTGTACTATGCATATCAGCAATCAGTGACTGGGAGGGTATGAGCTAAAGAAAAGACAATAAATTATTCATAATTACTTTTTTTAATTACTTTGCTGTTTCTTTTCATGTTTGCACTCTGATGGCAATCTAGTATTTAAATACAAATGAATAATTCCACAGAGAAAAAGTCAGTAATGTCATCACAAAGATGAACTTAGGATGCTGTTTTTAAAAGCCATTATTGCTTTTAATTTTTATTTTTGTCAACTCCGGGTGTTTTGTGAAGGGTAGAAGTCAGCCAGGCTCTGTTACTCCCTTGGTTCACCAAGCCAGAAAGTCACAGCGCCGCATCAGCTGACTTCCATAGGAGCAGGATGGGCTTTGTGGCCCAAGGGCCGATTTTAGTGATGATGTGCAGCCGGGCAGCAGCAGGGTTTACAAGAGTAAACAACATTCAAGCCATTTATAAGTTGAAAATATCAGGAAAGTGAGAAATCTGATTTTAATTTGAAGCACTTGCTCAGGCAACAATGGGATTGCTACACTGAGTTTTGGCTTTGTGGCTTTGAAAAGAACGGCATGGGGAGACGTGCAATGCAGATCTGATGCTTGATGCTGAGGCTGATGCAACATGACACAGTCTGTCGTCCCACACTGCCCGCTAACTTTTTATTACACTCACAGCTGTGCAGTATATCACCGTATCGCCGTTAGTCTAACAGGGGGTCGAGATTAAATCAGACTTTTACCGTCCTGTTACAACCACCCTTCTCAAAAACGTCACGGCTGTTTATGCTAATGCTGTTTTATGAACCCATTAGCCAAAATTAGGTTTGCAATAGGTTTTTATTTGCACAAAGCTGCTGATCATTTCCTCACACCCATGTCGTAATTATGGTCAAACTATTTTTTCTCAAAAATGCCAAATTTGAATGGAAATACCTGCACAGTTAATATGTTGAAATTAAACCTGCTTGTGGCTAGAATAATTACTGACGCATGGTTGTTTTACTGATGCATTTACAGTGCAATGCTGTGCACATTCCCTTATCAATGTAATTTATGAGTAAAGCAGGTTTACATGAGCTTCTAGTGAAAAACAATGAAGTACATCAAATAAATCCTTCATAGAGTGCATGTAAGTAAATTTGATAAGTATTCATCATTGGTAATCGACATTCTTCTTGTTGAATTGATGACAATGTGTTAAATACAAATAACTGTAGGATTTCTTTCTCACACCAAGGTAAATTTATGCTTGCTGTTGTTGGTGTGCTGAATAATGAGGGAGATAAAGGACTGTGCTGTGCCTGTTTGGAGACGTGTTCTCTTCTTTTGGCTGGTTGTGCAGGTCCCATTTTCGTGAGAAAGCAAGTGGCACTTAGCAGATAGGAAGGGTGACGTCTAAGGGCATAAAGATGCACCCAAAACAAAATTGGGTTCAGGAGGACAACACAAGAAAAGATTTCAACAATATTTTCTGGGATAAATAAGAAAACACTCTTTTTGGTTGCGTTCAAGTAAAATTTACTTTTTAAAAAATCTCTGTTTTAAAGAATATCCATTTAGTGTAAAATAAACCATTTTAAGTTCATCAGCCTAAATACTTTAGAACTTAAAGTGGAGGTTTTTTAAGTGGTAGGAGTCGGTGATCTGACATTTTGAGGACGGAACGTGAAAAGCAGAACAGTTCTCTGAAATAAAAGTAAAGCTATGTGAATAGCCCCAAAAATTATAGCTATTTAAGTGACATTATTTCATTGATATTTAAACCAGCCTTACTCTATTCTTACATACTTACTCTGACCATGAACGCTTCACATACGAAGCTCATGTTTCATACAGGAAGATAATTGGGCCACAATTTCCAGCATGTTTAATGATTGACTCCTTTGTTGGTAACCACCCAATACAAATAGGCCAACAGTTTAAGGGTCCATAAATGAGTATTCATCCAATTACTGCTGGAGATGAACACCAACCTCCTGGCTACTGTATTTAAGTTAGAAACCAACTTATCTGTTGCAAAAAAGTGTATCTATTAAAGTAATGTTTTATTCCATTTTTGTTACGAATAATCTTGACATTTAGATAAATCTGTTTTGATGCAAGAAGACAGACATGAACAATATCCCAAATTCACCTGCTCTTAATGTTTTATAGCTGCTAACTGCAGTAACACTCCTGGCCTCTTGGTGTCCCACCAACAAGCAGTTGTTGTAACTGGGCAATAGCTCAAACACTCCAGACTGGTAAAAACCTTTTCCTGCATGCTAGCCATCATTCATGTCTGCTATCTTTGTGGTGCGTCTTTGGCAAGGGGCAAATTATTTTCAAAATGGAAGAAGGATTATAACATTCTGCTATGTGGACTCGCAAATGCATGGAAAAAGGTCAATGTGAGGACAGCGAAATGCAGTGACAGTGCCTCTCAAGACACTCGCAATGATATGATGGAGATCTTCACTTGTTAATTAGCTATCAGAGAGGAAAGCGGCACGCCTGGGTCGTCATAATGAGTCTTTGACACCCTCGTTTTCTAGCTTTAATGTGTTGTTGCTTTGTCTCTGAGTCCACCGTCCCCTGAAAAACACTTCTTAATTATAGAAGGAAAAAATAATAATAAAAAAAACAGAAGGGAGGAGGACAAAATGGGAGAAAAGGGGGGAAATAAAATCCCCCCAGATTTCTAAAATCTGGAGATTTTAGAAATAGAAATGGATGCATGAGTACAGCTGTGTGGAAGCGGGAGGAGACGGGCAAAGTATCTTTGAAAGAAGATGGTTTTAGAATCACCTAAAAAATGCTTGTTAATGTTTGCAGACCAATGCGATTTGAGATGCCCCGCTGACCAAGCTCTCACTGTGACGAAAACGCGTAATGACTGCACATCGGACGTGGCTGAGGGTTGACAGCCATGTGGCTCCCAGCCTTCTTCCGACAATCCTTCCCTTTCTTAAAGCGTCTGACAGACCTCATTAAGGGCAGTTCACACAGGGTCTATTGACAGGAGACATACCAGGACAGTCATGTATAAAACATGAGTTCACCATCGTCCTACAGAAGAACCTAAAGCTGCAGCCGTAGCTCATGGATACCAAACACAGCAACAAATTTGACTCATATTTGGTGCTTACTGCAAGTTAACTGCGTGTCTCTAAGGTTGGTTCACACTTGACTTGCTTTTGTACCGAGTCAGTCAAAATTCAAGTCATGTACGTTGGATGTTAAAAAAAGTAACACACCCTTTTTAATTGCCAGGCTTTTGTGAAATGAAAAATAAGACCAAGCTAAATCATTATAACGCTTCTTATCTCACACACACACACACACACACACACACACACACACACACACACCCCTTTGGTGCAGGATTGCAAACATCTTGAAACCAGTATGGAAAATTAAAGGATTCCTCAAACATGCATGAATGGGTCAAGGCGTCACTCCAGGTATGTGTTTGAAGAGAGAATGGCATTATAACATGATATAAAGCTTAAAAAAGAGCCTATTTCATAAAATACTCATCCTTTCTAATTACCAAAAATAAAAAATAAAAACCCTTTTGGTTAAATTGTATGGCATGTATTATCATTCAAAATGTAAGTGCAATTAGAATAATTCAGCAGTATATATTAAATCACATAAAAGCAGAAAAGAACTTCAAAATTATTTATTAGTCTTTTCACTTCAAATAAAGCTGGCATTTTACCACCATTGGAGACACATTGAGATTCACTGCCTCCCCCTCTCCCCCAGCTCCTTAACTCTTCTAAAATATTAATATAATATAATAAGCTGTTTGTATTAAATATTTAGCCCTGTGTTATATTTATATCTCATAAGTTGAGGGTCAGTATAGCTGCAGATTACCTTCAGAAATGGAACAGGCAGAGAAGCAGATGATGGCTGGGAGAGGAGACAGCAGTGTGTAGTGTGCGGTGTGTGTGTTTGGAATAGCTTCAGGAAGTTCGGTGGGTGAAAATGCATCTTGTGTCCTTTCAGCTGCTCCATTTTCTTCCTTTTCTTCTAAGCACAGTGCTGTGCTCGGTTTCCTAGTGTTCATTGCCCACTGTTTGCAGGAGCACTTTGTGTAATGTGCTCCTGAAAGATTTGACAGCCTGGACGGGGACCATACAAAATCTCCTTTAAGTTCACTATCCAGCAAGAGATCTGAGGAAAATGTTTCGAGTCTCTTAGGTTTTTGAAGGAACGCCGGATGTAAAATCAAAAACAAATGGGGGAAGCAGGTAAAGATGCATAGAATGTGAATCTGGCTCCTCAACTTTCCCTCAAAGTCAAAAATGCAGCTGGAGAAAAATAAAATTATTGTGTTCAGCATATAAGACTAATTATCTAACAAATGGGCTAAAAAGTATTTACAATTACATTTCACAAAACCACACAAACGAACAATAGGAGGTTACACTGGAAAACAACCCTTAAAACATAGCAAACATTATTTAGCTATTTTTGGTTAAGTGATCAAAGACGGTCTGCAGTTACCTGTAGTACAGTTTGAAAATAACTTGGTGCTGAAGTACATTTATTCAAGTCCAATTTGAAAATTAAATCAAAAGAGTTGGAACAGAATGTACAAGTGAGAGTTTTCTCTGATAACAATGACTTGTGGTGCCTTTACTGGTCAGAATTGGATGTGATATTTGAGTTTCCAACTGGGTTTGTTGTGGTTGAAATTGGTTTGGTTCTGTTTACCAGCAGGTTTTCTTCCTCTTTTCTGCAATATGTGCTGTCCTTTTTGTAATAAATTAATGCAAAAAAACAAACAAACAAACAAACAAAAAAAAAGAAAATCTGAAAATATATGTATATATATATGTATATACATGTGGCTCCTTAAAAAATATGTTTTTGAGTTTGACTCTCAGGTTTGTTTTTCAGTTTAATTATACTTTGAGGTGACATTAGTAATTTCTCTTTGTATGTTCTTTGTTTTAAGTAATAAGAATGTTCATCTGGTATGTGTTCAGAGAAGCCAGGTCTACTTTGCTGTGGACAAATTTGTGCATTTGGCCATATTTGTAGTCCTGACCTGAGGTTATTACTGTGTGCACTCATGGGGAAAGGAAGGCCAATGCCTGGATTCATTTTATCATGCTGTTTCAGTTGTTTGAGGCCTTAGTGTTGGATGTCTGATTGATCTGACATGCATTTCTTTAATTGTTGATTGCGCTTTATTCATACCTAGATGCAGAACATGCAACAACATGCATTGTCCTTAGAAGTGACTGGGGATGACAGTTGATCCGGCACATATTCCTTGATAAGACTGAAATTGCAATATTACATTTGGTCCAATATAAGATCTTATCCACAGATACTCTGGGGCCTCCCTTTGCTGTGAGCATGCGCGTATCTGTGCATGCCCCCCTAATCGCCTGTGAGCAGCTACAAATGCAGGTGTTGCTGCCCCCAAACCGCTTTAAAAGCAGTGATCAGTGATTCACATGGCTGCATAGTGTGAAAGCAAGTGTCTGCCTGACTCTGAGCAGGGGCTTCAACTTCAACATTTCGCAACCTGCAAAAACATGACAAGTTATTTGTTCAGTGGGAATAACATGTGCAGTTTTGAGACCTCAGTCCATGAATGAATGACTGCAAATGCATTTATTGTCTCGGTAATAATTTCCTTCTCGCTGTAGACTTATAGGATTTCAGTTGCAAACAACAGGTTTAGATTTATATATCTATCCCATAACTCAACTGTTTTTATTATATGAACTTAACTGACATCACTAAATTATGAGGGAGGTTTTGTATTTCAAAAGGTTTTTGGAAGAATATTAGTGATACGTGTAATTTGGCTTTGTTGAATAAGGCTAATGAAAAGCCCTGAGCATCGGCAGTCCTGCATACCCTGACTTGCTCACTGTCTGCCTCCAGCCAGGCTGCATACCCACTTCCAGTCTCCTCCTCCTCTTCACCCCTTCACAGCCTTCAGTCTTGCCAGCCACCAACTAGCAGAGCCTGGAGGTAGGGCATACTGGCAGCTCTCTGTGTTTGATGGTTGCATTTTTCTAATTCTATTCCGAGCGCTTGTCTTTCAGCAAAGGTTCGCAAAAAATGATTCGGTCCAGATGAAGAGACAAAGGGACACTTTGGGACATTTCCCCTCCCCTCTCTGCTGTTATTTGTTATTGTATAATGTGGTTATGACCACTTCACTGCTCAACCATATATCGCCTGGGAATGTTGCTGAAAAGTGGTGCCAGTTGCTGCTGCTGCTGCACGTAGGCATACAATGTTCGTGTAAGAGGGAGCAGAGCTCTCTGCATTGTACAGTCCATTGTATTTTCCTCCTCCTGTTCCTCTTCACAAATTCTTCTAGTCTCAAATCCAATTCTCCATGATGGTGAGCCCACACAGGAATCCTCCAGAACATCCTGGTGAATCACCCTTCATCCGCAGGCTGAACACAGCTGAGCCATGTTTGACTCTAACACTAATAGGCACAGACACATACCCATCCAAACATGTTCTCCTCCCTGAGCCTTATCTTTCAGCCTTGTGCTATTTAGTAGTAAAGGGGTGCTGTTAGCCACTTTATAAACTGTCATTGTGTAAGAAATGAGCTAATTTAAACCATTGCATTTAATGCTGATTTACTTGATTTAATATTTATTATGACATGGCAACATTACCCTATATTTTGAAATTAAACGATGATAATTTGTGGGGCTGCAGCGAGCCTTCAAACATGTGAGCTCCAGTTTCAGCTGTGAGGGATGAGTGACATGGGCTGCTACCCAGGGCGGCACGCCAGAAGGGGACGACACGTAGCAAAACCGGCAGTAATGTCTTACTCCTGGACGTTAAGTCATTAACAATGTATATTGTGATATACACATGATCAATATTAATGGACAATGTCTGGTAGAATATTCAGTAATTTCACTTAACTCTGATCCAGAACTGCACGGCATTCTGGGGGATGTAGGCAGAAGACTGTCTTCAGCTGCCCATCCTCTCACAGCCAACTATGCAAGATTGGTGACATCAACTAATTCACTCACTCTTTGGTTACCTAGCAACTCACTCTCTGGTTGCCTAGCAACAACCTGCTGAGTAACTTTCACAGCAGCAGCTTAAGGTTTCACCACTGTGCCTCATAACTGCTTAAAAGTAAACAGTATGGAGAGAAAACTGTGGATAAGGCATGAAAAGTCATCCGACCAGTTTGGCAGTATTTCAGATAATTAAAACAAAAAAAAACTAATTAATAATAATAATTGATACTGACTGATATGAGATGCTTATATTGTGGTGCATTTTTCAGCCATATCGTCCAGCCCTAGTAGCACCATGAATGAATTCTGTTAAAATAACTCAAACAATGGGGTCTGATGTTTTTGGCTGACTTTAGTAAATGTTATACTGGAGAAGAAAGTTTGAACTGATTCTGACAGGAATTGTGAAGCATTTTATTTTAGCCAGATGGACGTTTTCTGAGAAATATTCAGCTCTGTGAGAGGGAACACTCCTGCCGCAGGCGGTTCTGCTTTTTAAAGTTTGAGCAGGGACATAATGTGAGGAAGAGACGGAAACAACGAGGGAAATGATCACCATCAGTGCTTAAACCAGCATAAATCTATTTATATCCCTATTTGTTTTTCATTTTACTGATTTCTATATTCTGCTGCTGTCACTTCAATTATATGACATGCCTCCACAGAAGTCAAAGAGATAACATAAAAATTGACTGTTATACATTAAAAACACAGAAGTGTATAAACACATTTATTTTTGTTATTTGTGCATAGTGAAGTCAATTTGCTACATGAAAAGAGAAAAAAAAAAACATTTCCAGATTTTCTTTGAGCGATCTCGCTAATAGAACCTAGCTCTGGATGTTTGACCATGTAAAACAAGTGGAGTTGGGATAAGAGTGCCAAAAACATCAGAGGAAGCCAGAACAATTTTGTGTAGTGGGTTTCAAACTTATTTTTTAAGACTGATATGAAAAATGTTATTTTAAATATTGACATACAAACACACATACAGAGGTACTGCGTACAAATACTTGATAAATGATAAGGATATCTTTTCAGGTGGATGAATCTCAATTAAAGAACAATTAAGGTTAATTTCTAATCTTCAGACTCTAAGAGGAACACAATTTAATAGACTTTACACTGTCATCATAACAACAACAGAGGTTTATGTGTGCATTGAACAGTATCATTTCTTATCTATTTTGTTTACTAATGTTTTTTTTTTTTTCAGATTTTTTTCTTCACCCTCTTTTTTTTTCTTCTAAGTTTATTTCACAATGTGAAATTTGTCTTTAGATTTAGTCTGTGTTTCTGGGACTTTTGTATTACTCTGGTGATACTGGTGGTAGGAGGACATCACTGCAACCTGAGAAAAAGAGACATTTTTTATGGTAGTCAGAAATTCGATATTTCTATTTTTTCAAAACTGTGATTGGATGGAGAGAGGGGATCTGGAAATCCAACCTGCTTTATTTATTTTTCTCTAAGTTTCTAACATAATACTGACATTTATCAATACTTTGACGTAGATATAATAAATCAAAACATTAAAATTAGCATTTCTAATATGACAGTCGTAAATGTCATTTGTTAAGACTTAATTCTGGACTAAAATAAGGGAGAACATCATTCTTCCAGTGACGGGAAATGTGCTCTTCTAACTCTGCTCGCCACTCTGAGCCCATTCTCAGCCAGAGACCTGAGCTGAAGTGTTTCCCTAAATACAGCGGCTTGAAGAGCAGAGGAGGTTGATCTAGAAAGGCCTCTGCTCAATTCAATCAAATCTGATTTAACAGGAACCTCTGTTTTCAGACTGTTTGCGAAAGTGTTCTCAAGAGCCCCTCGATTGGCTTAAAGGTCAGGTTGTACATAGATTGCACAGTTTCCCCCGTTTGTCCTTTTAGAAATCTAACAGGCCTCATAGAGACACGGAGCTGAGAGGCTGCCTCAACAGCATCACTTGTTCCATCAGGCCCCATTACACAGGGCAAGAATTATAGCCCCTTCAAGTGAGTCAATTAATCAGCCATGGATCAAGTTAGATCAGAGCTCTTTGTTTTTTGTTCCTGTTACAATAAATAATAATTGCACTACTGGGGAGATTGTTTGTGACAAGGTATTTTGCATGTTGCCGGGTCAGAATGAAGTGCCCTCGAGAGGATGTCGAGAAATTGAGGGAGGGATGGAAAGCGAAACGCTCTCCACGATTAATTATATATTTGAGGCATTAATACTCTGTTGCTCGTTATCACTCCGCCAGAAGAGACGTGTCCGCGGACGTGATTTCTATCTTTTCTCTTTTCTGCCTTAATTCCTCTCCAGGCTGATCTCACACTTCCCTCTATTATTTCCCACCGCCAGCTATGCCAGCAATAGTTAACCAAATGACATCCTTGTCATGATGTTATGGTGATAATGTCAAGTAGCTGCAAGAGCCCTGACTGCCCGTGTGTGTGTGTGTGTGTGTGTGTATTGCTGTGTTTAATAGTGGTCAGTTCTGCCATCAAATCACCCCAGCCTTGCTAGCCAGATGAGAAGCTCTACTGTCTCAGTAGGCGTGACAAACATTGACACAGAGCACTGCAGTTATCATGTTCACTTCTTTGAAATAATACTGAGATGATACTTATGGCAGCAGGCTTGTCTTGTCTGAATGGCTCCTGTTCAAGAGCTTTTGAGGAAGAATTATAGGGAGGCTTCAAGATTTGTCACATTTGCTTCTGTTGAGAGTTCATAAAAGCTTACCTGCATTTCAGAACTGCCTCATCCAAGACCAATCTTTTGCTAACTTCAATCTGAAAAATATTGGAAGTGGCTCACACAAATGTGATTTCATCAAACTTTGTAATGATGTCCAGATTTGGGTTTAAAGTAATCTTTTAGTTTTACAGGAGTGTCCTTGTTTGAATCTAACAGAAAGGATCATAAGATTTAGATAATGGCTAAAAGATAAATCATCAAAATACCAATGGATAAACGTGACATGCTGGTCATTAATTATAAGCATGGTGATATAAAGGCAATTACTCCATAGCTTTCTGTAGTCATGAAATGGACTTTGAACAGAAATGACAGAAAATGCTCCAAACATTGAAATTGTAACTTTAAAAAACTTTTTTTTTTTTGGCTGACTACAGTTCAAAACCTAAAGAAACGGAGCCTCACCTTAAAAATCCTGAGCTACCCCTTTAAGACGAGCGAGCCACCACGACATAAAGCCGGGTTAAAATGTCCTCAGGTGCTGTGTAATAACTGAGTTAATGTGGAAGGAAAATTACAGAGTGTGCCCTGCAGAAAGTGAAGGCCACAAGGGCCAGTGGTGGTGGAAAACTATATTTCCCATGGGCTCCAGACTGCATCCTGCTGTGAGCGAGCAGCTGCGTGGCATCATCAATAAGTCTCTGTCTGCTGGGTGCTACCCAGCTGTAAACAGTTGACAGCTATACGAGCAAACACATCAATGAGCTGTCAGGCGACAGACAGCAGCGCTGAAGGCCTCTCCAAGACAAGATGATCCCCATGCTTAGGATTCTAATCATTTGCTGCTAATAATATTTGAGGAATTATGTTTCATGCTAGGTTGGCTCACTGCTTTCGTGTCGGTCTTTGATTATGGAGAATTCAAGCGGGATTAATGTAGGTGGTTGGGTATTTTTCATTACTGGAGTTTGCCCTTCCTTTGACTTTGGTTGATGTTAATGAGGGTTATTTTCTGTGGTATCACTCCAGCTGGAGTCTAAAAGCAGAGGGATATTTAAATCTTCTCCTGACATGCAGCCAATACAGTGTCGTCCCTGGAGACGCTCTTCAGTCCACAGCACTAAAGAGGACAGGACCCGAGCAGCGCTTTACCTATATAACACCCAGCAAAGTGATGAGATTTGTCACCTGAAGGCATGGGCTGCTTACTGCTTGTTTATAACACTGCAGTTTCAAAAATGCTACAATTTCCCAGTTTGAAATCCTATAAATAACATGCTAGGGTTTCCTCTGGCTGTATAGTAACAAGCAGAGTTGTCCTGCCCATCCCCAACATGTTGCTGCCCACTACTGCAGGACAACTGGCTGAAAATCACATCATGATATACCAGGCCTTCCCAGCCTGTTTTGATAATTATCAACAATTGTCAATATCGATAATTACTTTAGTTTATTGTTTTAAATATCTGACAAGAGCAGCGTAACAAAATTCAATGCATCAATAATTGTCTGGAGAATCAACTTCTTGACTACACAAAATAAATTCAAAGAATAAATAAACAAATTTTGACAAACTTCACATCTGTAATATTGCTAAAATAAGACCCTGTTACACCTACCTCCCCCAGAGGTAGGTGGGTAGGTGTAACAGGGTTACACCTACCTCTGATCCGGTTCCGGATCGGAGTTCAGTGAAATTATTGAAAATTCTATCAGACATACTATGCGTTGGTCACGCATCCATCACAAATTGTTATTGAGCCGTACTTCAAACATTTTGTTGGTAATGAAAAATACAGACACCCATGTGAAGCAAAATAGGGCCACCGGTCACTGCTAAACACTATTATCAGTAAAGGTTAGTTAAAATATGATGTTGTATTGTTGTCAATTTGAAGAAGAGTGATTACATCCTCAGAGCAATAAAAGGCTAACAAGCTGTTCAGACTGATCCCACGCTTTAAATGATCTGCTTGACCCAATGCTAAGGTCATCCCTCAGGGAGGTATTGGCTGCTTTCATCTGGCCCAATCTTTGGATGTTTGATGGTTCCTCTCTGGGATTCTGAACCGAGTTCAGCAAAAAAAATTGTCTTGGTAGATAAGCTAGCTCTGTCTGTACTGCAGCTATGTGAAACAAATCTGGCTCCAAATGTATTATTAAGATGTAAAACAAAGACGAAATGTTGCTGTGGAGAAACTTGCCTCAATCTCCTTGATTCTGTGTGTTTTAGTCCTGTCAGTCCATCACGCTCACTGGCTCGCTGATTCAGGATTAAGGCCAATGCAAACACAAACAGAGAAATGTTTTCTCAGTGCTGGCGCTGCAAGAACTCATCATTGTGTTGTTACAGGTCGCTCTTGGAGCTTGTGGTTGACACATTTTCTGGGCAGAACCATTATACTTGTGGTGTCTGACAAATATTGTGTGATTGGTCAGAAATTTGAAGCATTCATTGTTACTATCCTGATAAATGGTGCTGGAGGAGGGATTTATGAGGACGTCTCACAAATTATGCACTTGATTATGAAATGTCATGGCCAGAGAAAATGTGTTCTTATTTTTGCCACCTCAGTAACAGAAAACATATTTCTCTGTTCTTGCTGGATACTTTGAGGCCTTTAGATTGCTCACAGAAGTTGCTCCAGCATAATGTTACCTGGTACTGATCACTGACTAGTTTAATAAATGTAACGTTACACAATCGAGGTAGAAATATAAGCTATCTTTTTCAAACTTTCTGTTCCAAAACGCAGAGCAACAACATCTGCTTGGCTATTCAGGTCATGGAAACCATACAGTCATGAAATGTTCACTCATGTTTATTCATGTATAATTTTTAAGATTCATAATGCTGTGATACGTAGCATTATTTTTGCAACACTACGAATAATCTTTGCTTTTCCGTTTTAGATTAAAATAATTATGTGATGTTTAGAGATTGTATTTCAAATTCTGTGTGAATCTACTCTATACTTTTGGAAAGTCTGTATTCTGTTTACTGTGTGAGGAAAGCAGGAATCGCCATCTATAAAGTCCCGTATCCTGGAGTTAACATGCCTTTTCTCATAAGCTCCAGTTTGGCTGCCTTTTCAGCATGCAGACACCAGATCCAGTTCTTTTTTCCTGAACCCTCTTTACTCTTTCTCACTAAGCTGTCGCACACTTGTTCATCATCGTCTCATCAGCAACTCCTCCTGACACCAGTTGTGAGAAGGTTGTGGTTACAGGCGGGGCGTAGTGATCTCTCCTCACACCATTTTAAGTTAGTCAGTGTGAGGATTTGACTGCAGGGAATGTGTGTAAAAGACTAAAACACACACACACAGGAATGGCGTCGGGTCACTTAAGGTCTGTGTCTCAGTGGATTTTTTATGGACTCTAAAGGTAGAGGACTTTGACTGGGCTGTGGCTCAGTCAATATTCTAACCTCCAGCTACTGACTCCAGTTTGCAGGGTTTTTTACTGCCTGCTCTGTCCAGTCTGGTAATAAAGTGACTTTTACAAGCCATCATTATTTGAATTAAGAGGCAAAAGGTAGAGCCCTTCATGTCGTCATGAATCAAAATTAATTCATTTGTGCTCTGCGGAGTCTGTCTGCCATGCCCATATGAACTTTGCTCATTGTTTGGTAGACACCCGTCACTCCTGGAAACTGGATAATCACATGAAACCCCTTGAGCTGTAAGCCCATGCGCCGCCTCTGTTGTGTCTGATGAGACTTCACATAAACCATAACGGATATGCCGAGAATAGGCTGCTTCGCTGTCATTTGACTGTCATTTAGCTGCCGTTCAATTAAAGTTGCACTTGTCCTGCCAATAATTTAATTACACCATTAATAATTGTTTTCCCATTTTTAAAAGGCAGAGAATATTTAGGTTAATATTTTGCACGTGACCAGAGGGGCAGGAATCAGACATTGATATCTAAGTGCAGGGGCATGCACACATGCGACTCCGTGTCCTCGGGCAAAAACAATTGACTTCGACTTGGATTAGATTTTATTATGCCACCCACATGATACATCTGGAGCATCCGAGACCTCTTTGTCTTGGTTGATGTCACCAGCAGCAAGCAGTTGATGTGGGCAGATGGGGACTGTAGGCCTGTATGCATATGCACAGGCTTCACAAATCGCTTTTCAATAGCATTACAGTTGAGTCCCTCTTCCCTCACTCCCACTCCTACTCTCTTTTTTTTTTTCCTGCGCTGCTTTTTCTCCATTTTCTCGCTTTCTTCACATCCCAAAAGTGCTCTGAGAGGATCCCACTCATGTCACTTGGCTTAGGATGTGTCAAGTGGAAGAGTGCGTGACTGTGTGGATGTTTGCAACTCTGAGCATGTATGTGTGCCCATTTTCTGGAAGGCGGTGTCCTTTTTAAAGGGGATGAATTAGAAGTTTCTATAGAGCACATTAGGTGAAAGTGATAAAAAGTTAGCACTGAGTGGGTGTAGACAGTTGGATATGCCAAGATTAATAGCTGGCATGCTTTGCTTTGCATTTAAACGAGGATAAGGAGCAAATTAATATTTATGGGTTGGTAACTAATTGCAGCAATTGTCCACAGCTGTCCATACACCTATTTAAAAAAATGTTTTATCAGGCCAATGCAAAACATAATCACTTTGAAGCACTGCTGTGATGTAACATTAGGTTGTAGCATGCCAGTAAACTACCTGTTCATGCAGTGAAGCTCATAATAATCCACTCCAATGTCATATTTAGGATGAAAATTATGTTTTGATTTTACCAACATGTTGAGGTAACAAGAGTCCTGCATGACATCTAATTATGCACAGTGTTAAGCCTAAAATTACAAAACACTTTTTCAGTGTTTTTCCAAGTTGAGTCATTAACATAAACACTGTTTCTGATACAAAAGAGCATTTTCAAAGTCGTCCTTCAAAACAGGAAACCACTACCATATATGGTTGCTGTCTTCATGACTTTTAACTGCATCTTCTTGAATCCTGTCACTCTCTGTGGATTATTTTATTTACAAATACAATGTTTTGAGCGAAACGTATTGAATAGATGTCTAGCTGCTTATTGTAGCAAAGGATACGACAAGCGCTTTCGCTGCAGAGATCAGTTATGCAGGAGAATTGATGAGCTCCATAGGAATAAACAGGTGAAAAAGCTTGATTTCTTCTCACCCAGCAGAAGCAATTCCTCTGTTGGAAACAGTTTCTTGCCTTCAGGGTTTTGAAAACAACTGAAATATTGGATCGAATAGACAGAACAACCCAAAGCGGAGAGAGCAGGAAATAAAACACAGTTCATGCCATAGTTAGGACAGATCAGTGCATGTATTCTAAAAATGGGGGGGAAAAGTGACAAATGTAGTTTGCTGTCCAGCTTTAGGAGATAATGAGCATTTGTAAAATGTGTGCAAGAAGCCATTAGGCCAGAGGTGTCGTTTAACAATCCAGAAGCTGGTTTATTGGGAAGTCTGACCCCGGTTAGAACAAATAAAATAGCCAATTTAATGGCCCTGATTTCAGAACCCTGGTAGCCATGACGGACTTAGTCTACAGCTCACAAGCTCATTACTGGGATAGGCACTAGTCCACCTCCAGAGTATCAGCAGCCACATTGTGGACTTAAATCAATAAAGTCAAAGCCACCGGTGGGACTGGTGAATAATGGCTTATTTGGAGCTGTGTGGAGCAGCCATAACAGCCCAAAGCTTGGGGAACAAGAGCGGGTCATTCAGCTTGATCAGGTGCCGGTGACATATTGCTTATTTGTCTCTGACACGCAGGAGCTCTTAGGTGGTACTTATAAAACAGTGTTAAGTCTGTACTTATCGCCTGTGGGACAGGAAGTCAAGAGTTACAGTTGATTAGAAGTTAAATGCATGATTTATTGTTAATTCGGCACAGATGGACTGCACTGACAAATATTAAGATAGCATCCAGGCAGGTACATTAACCTTTGTTAGAGCAACATTTGAAGGGATTCTCTGATGTATATCTGTAATCTATTATTAATGCGCGCTTCACTTAAGGCAGCAGCACAAATACGAGTTTGCTCATTTGAAGGCGAGGGAAGCTGCCTTTTTATACATGGGCTGGCTCTTTGAGGCTTACACATTAAAGTAATTTATTTCAATCTTGCCGCTTAATTTTATCGTTCTGTACCAGAGCTGGGAGAAGAAAATTATTCCAGGGACACAGATAGATTATCTGATATATGTTACGGTTTAATGTAACTCTTATCTAAGGCAGGGGAGAGATAGATGCTGCCAGAATGTTAGTTTTATCTCTTGATCAGATGGAATTGAAAGTGGATAATATTCAGTTACCTCCCACTGGGGTTATGACAGTGAATAAACATTGCTAAAAATATCCGTGCTGAGTTTAGGTTTGTGGATATAAAGCTTTGCATTTTTTGAATTAAAGCTCTGCGTTTAGGGACATGACTGCTCTTCAATCCAAGTGAAGTGTTAGGACTAGTATTAGAGCTAGTATAGCTCCTTATCTAAAGCATTTATACACATTTCAACCACACACAAGTGTATTTTAATGTGAAAGACCACAGAAAAACGCTGCACAACTGAGAAGTGGAAGAGAAATCTAAATAGTGAGGGCATGCATGTATTTAGCCCCATTTAATCTGATATCTTTTAATGAAATCAGTGCAACCAGCATCTTTGAGTAGTCATTTAAATAGAAAATAGGTGTGCAGAGGATTGTAAGAAAAATCAGACTGAATGAGCTTGAGCTATTTTGTAAAACAGCTCCAGTTCCTGGGTGAGTGTTTGAATTTGGGGCTCCATAAATACAAATGCATTTCCCATCCACATCTCATATAAGCATTACCTTATGCTAATTTATTTTGCAAAATCCTAAATATAAACACTAAGATTTTTAATTGTAACATCTATGTGAAAAAGGTCGTCGTCTCTATCTGCGTTTTCCATCCAGTTTATTTCCTAGGCTTGCTTTTGATGCCTCATTTATTACCTGGAGGTTTTCATACAACATTAGCTCCCTTTCTTACCCGGTTTCCTGTGCTTGTTTTGTTTTTCCTGTCTGGATTTTTCGATCCCTCAAAAATCAGCTTTTTAATTAGAGCTTTCTTTCAAGTTTTACAGCGTTTGCCTGGCATTTGGGCTGGCTTTATAACCAACACAGAACAGATGGTGCCTTTCTAGGTGACGCCGTGCATGTGTCACATGATGCCTTGCTAGTTAAACGCAAGCACGCCTTGTTACTGGGACGAGATGGAGCTTGTCACTGAACCGAGACGTACATGAGTGGTGGTCCGCTCACTTTTACTACGAAGCGGCCTCGGCGAGGGGCACAGCGGCGCTGCAGCTGAGCCTCAGGGAGCATATTGGGACCAGAGAACAGGCAAAGCGCCCTGCAGCCTACAGGGGAAGCAAGAGACACTTGCTCTCACCACAGGTGCGGCCCACCTGTCAAAATTTCACTGATCCGATACACGTCCATGTGATTTGCTGCACACAGAGCTCGAGTATCTGCTGTGGACTCGGATTTCCAAAGCTTCAGTTTGTTTTTTTTTTTCTTTTTTTAGTTTGTTTTTTCTCCGTCTCCTGAAAATAGCCTCTGTTCCTTGCTGTCAGTTCATCTGAAGATGAATTATTTATGTAAACAAATCTGTGCTCGTACACATTCAGCCGTTGCATGGTAACATGTGGTGTTCTTTATATCTAAAAGCTGATCTTAACTACAATGCTGGCCACGTTATCGTTGCAAGTTGCAACCAGGATAAAATGGTGCACCATTGCACCATTTGAAATAAAACGCTCAAATGAACGTTTTATATCAGTAGCATAAGACACAACCACAAGAAAGGGAAATAAACTAGTTCTAACTTTACTTTTAGTATGCTTATCTAGTGGAGCAAAAATAGTAGTGAAAATAAAAAATGAATGTAACTGAGGCCTTTATGATCTTAAACTGAGAAAATGATGGAGGAGTTCAAACAAACCCCAGAACTGTAAGAACTGCAGGGTGGGAATATGCTATTGCACCAAAAGATGGGTTCTTTTTGCGTCCGATTGTTTTGAATGTGATGCTATAAAGATGGTCTACATCTTTGAGTTTTTTTTTTAAAGCTTCGAGCTTCTTAGAAAAATGTGCCACATTTTTCCTCCCATCCTGATAATAATTCAAATGGTTTGCACTTTTGACCGCCTGCAGTGGGAACCTGTCAGTTTATTTGTGATCAGAGCAAAAAATGGCAGTCTGGAAGAAAGCAAATGCCCACTGAACTGTGCTGGAATGGCAATGTTACAGCTATAATGTAGAGCGAATGTCAGAGCAGCAGGTTAGTTTTTGAGAAGATCGGTAAATTAAATGCCACCACGTCAGTTTGACACGTTTCTTACCTTAATCTAAAATAGATGTCTAGTTTTTCACAAAAAAAGAAGAAAATTTCCTTTAAGGTTGCTCTTGCATTTGCAGCTCAATGTAGTACAGCAGAAATAATTCAAATCTGCTGATTGCAATCAGCTATGTATTAATCCTCAGACTCCAAACGGAAAAAAAAAAAAAAAAAAATCCACTGTGTAAAATTGAACCAGAAAGCAGTCGGAACACATTTGCAAAACTCAGCATCGTGCTTTAGCTGCGGGTAAACAAAATTTTGCTGAAACATCCCGTTTCTGCTCCTGAGGCAGAAGAGACCAAGGAGTGACATCTGAGGTTTACCCTGCCGATCAGTGGCTACACAAAGTGCAGAACCTGGGCTCAAATAGAAGAAGCAGGCTCTTTGAAGTTACTTATAGGCTACGAGCTTTGAATCCAGATCTCTTGAGCCGCACAGTCCTCACTTACAGCACACAGATATGCTTTGGCAGTTTTGATGACTGGACACTGCTCCAGATCCGCCTGTCCAATTAGCAAAGCTTTTTCTCCCCCCTGAGGGCTGGTACCTGCATGTCATTGGGCCTGAGATCACTCCATGGGGACCAGATCACATCTGCACAGTCACAACAATGCTTAATGTCATAAATGGGCATGAGCCAATTATTGCTATCAAGATATACCAATGCTTTATGAAAGTACAGTTTTAAAGCTGTCATCATGTGGGTCCTGTTTGAAATTATTTATTGATTTGACAAAGAAATTGCTAGTTTTCTTTGGGTTAATGTAACACAACCCTGGTAGTTGACTGGCCAAAGAAGCCAGCAGCTCATTTGCTTATCTTGCAAGATAGACAGATTTGGCATTAATACTAGAGATGTCAAGTCTTTTTTTTAAATACTCATTTCTGTTTTTCCTAGAGCTTTAACCTGTTGATTATGATGGTCACTAAATCTGAGCTTTCTTGTTCTGACTGTAAATTATCTGGATTTATGCATTAAAGCATATGTCATTGACCTCTGGTTGTAGTGTTATTTGCTTTTCATTTAAATAGTGTGGAATTACATTATGCTACACTAGTTGGGTAACAACACTGAAGCATCACCTTTGTACATATATATCTAAATATTTCAAATACTTACTAAGTATGAGTGCTGCAGCTTTCAAACAGGTGCTTTAAACTATGTTTGTATGTGTTTAACAATTATCTGGACACTTGGTGACACTGGTAGAGACCTTCACCACCAGTTGATCCCTAAATATGTTTTTAAATAAATAAATAAATGCGCCCAGTTGCACGCCCAGTTGTTGCGCAACAGAAAACTGCATGTTGCATAAAATGTCCTAAGTTTCTCTTGTTTAGATGCAGCATAACACATTTTATAATTTTTCCTGCCTACATGGGAAGAAAGAAAACATTTTACTAAATCTAAATAAATGTATATATTTATTTATATAAATATGATTGAGGAATGTATTATTAGAACAAAAACAGTACCAACTATTACTTTTGGTGCATTTGATGAACAGGAAATTCTTTTGGATTTTTCTGTTTTTCACTGATCAAGGGGAAATTGGTCATTTTTAATGAATGCATTTTGTAATATTTAGCAGCAGTATGAACAAATAACATTTTTGCTTTTTAAAACACATAATTAAATGATGTTATATATTTTAATTATTTACCTAAACAACATGAAGCCATGGTATGTTTACTCAGAGTTTATCACACTGGGGGAGAATCCAATGCCGGTCAACTTCACACGTGGGCTCCACCTTTCCTGTTGACTGTCCACACTTAACCTCTTGCATGAATTCGGTCTGTGTTTTCCTCTTCAGTGAGAAGGGTTTATTACAAGCTCATTTGCAGCATCATTGGAAACACTTGCCCTGGTACACAGAGCCATTTATTTCCTCTTTTATGTGCATATAAAAGAGAGAGCCACTGAAATCTAAAACAAGCAAGTGACTTTCAAGTTCAAGAGTGGCCTGACTTCTAAAGGCCTTTGATCAAAGGCTTCAATGGCTTGTTCACCTCACTTGTCATTTTTTACCAAGTAGTGCCGTTGCAGATGAGATGCAGCGCCCTCCCTTTGCTGTGATTTTTTTACAGTGCTGGCTTAAGCTATGTGTATGTTAGAATATTGCTTCTCTGTTTACATATTCAGAATGCAAACAACCATTTTAACCTTTCACCCTTCCAAAGCTGCACCTGCTGAAGTATTTCAAGCTATGAGTTGTGTGCAGCGGGAAGGATAAATTTAATTTCCTGAGCGCCGTGCTAGCTAGAGGTTTTGCATGCTTTTCTTCCTCTAATGATGCAGTTTTTTTTTCTGCACAGCCATAGAAGATTTGAGTACATCTCTAATACCTCCACACAGTGTATTTCCTTCCTTTTATTCCTTTAGCCAAGTTTTGCGCGCTACATATGGCTATATATATATAAAAAAAAGGGAACCATGAAATGGGAAGCAGAGTGGAACTGTCTGTTACTTTAAATACACCTTTTCAGTTGAAAGCCATATGAGTGACACAGCTCATAAACTCTCTCCTAACCACCTGCCACCTCCCCACCTTCTGACCTTCAGAGAAAACGCAGGGCTTGATGGCTGCACATCAGCTGCTGGCTTCCATGGATCCTGACACATCCAAACATTCATCACTGAGCCACTCAGCACCGACTGCCTCTCCCACATGCCCAGAGCTTCGCAACAGTCCGACTCTACTTGCTTAAGATTCATTGCTACCCGTGCTAATGCCATGCTTTCTAATGGACTCGACTTTATTGACCTGCTTTTAGAATACACAAGCAGACCACAGAGGCTATTTTTGAACATCTGTGAACAGAGATATTCATCATCCAGGAGAAAGGCTGAGCTTTACGGACCCTCTCATACTTGGAGCTCGTCTTCTGCCGGCTGTCTGAGCAAAAATAAAGACAGATAAATAATGGACAAGACGCTTGTAATGAATGTTATGCTGGTTGTAACTTTACAATCAGATAAAGGTCAGGGGAGTACGATCAAAGTGTGTTTACTCGGCTGGGTCAACTTCATTTGTAGTCGGGGAATGAACAAAGATAGTATAGTGTTTGTTTCTGCATTGAGAGCATTGCTGGATTCCTGAGGCACCACAGAAAACATCTGAAATCTTCTATCTCTTCTTTTAAATAGCATTTTTAATCCAGTCATAAGTAAAATGTCATACTGTTGTGTTTTAGAGACGATTTCATTGTCTTCTTTGTCTGGCTACAGGCTGACACTTATTGGAGAGGTTGGCAGTTCTAAACCATTGACCAGAGAGACTCTACTCCTTCTGCTTTTTATCTAGAAGTTAATCTCCATTGTTTTTCACATCCCTCAGGTTTGTAAAATGTCTGACTTCTGCTAAGTCTAGAAAAAAAATATTAGTGTTAAGAACAGCTTGCACATTTTCGCAACATCGGAACACCTGGATCTTTTAGTGGAGGCAAGCAAAAATAATATGAAACTGTGGTTTCCATAGATTTAGCTGACTGGACCGCAGTATGTCTTTAACTTGCAATGCACAATTAATTCTTCAGTGCTGTCATATGGAGGCCGTTGTTTTCTGCTTATTTGATTGTGCAAAATTGATGGAGTTTTTTTTATCTTTGAATTATGTTAAAATGTTTGATTTACTTTGATTTATTCATGCACGTTTGAGAAGTCCCTTAATTTCTCACAGTAACTACTCTGGGATGCCTAAACCGATGGCCTTCTCAGATCATAGATCATACGGTTAATATACTGTATTCCCAAAGGTATTCATCCACTTGAGTGGCATCCATGTCTTAAACCATCTAGTTTACTCTGATTACTGTCCACTCTTTACTGCTGAAACAACTTCAGCTCTTCTGGGAAGTCTTTGTACAAGGTTTTGGAGTTTCTTTGCAGGAATTTTTGACCATTCTTCCAGAACCACATTTGAAAAGTCAGGCACTGATGTTGGACGAGAAGGCCTGGTTTGCAGTGTTCTCTATAATTTATCCCCAAAACTCTGTAGGCTTTAGGTCAGACAAGTTCTTTACGTTCAAACCAACAGCTTGGTTTTTCTCGTTGTTGAAGTGCAAAATACATGGCAATACAAAACCTTGGTCTTTAAAAGCATTTAGTAGCTTTGCACACAGTTGCTGTTATAATAACCACCATTATTTTCTCTAGGCCCAGTTCAAGCAAATGCTGGAAAAATTTTTCCAGATAATGTTTTAATCCCATCCGATCAAAATATGGATTAATTTTAGCAAAGGGACACGTTTTGTTTCCAGAACAAGTAATATCTAAAATCTTCTTTATTTTCACACTTGCTGGTTAAAACCAATCAGCACCAAGTAAAATTATTAATGCTCTGTGATTGGGTGATTTGCAAACACTAGACAATTGTGTCTCAAGTAGCATTGCACCTCTGTATTTCAGCCTCTCAAGCTGAATTTAATTTTTTAAAGAATATTTTAGATTGCAAATTGACAGGTTTACAATTTGAAGTTTTGTTCCACAGAAAAATACACAAGTTTATTTTATTACTGTAAATTTTTAATTCTCGTCTACTTTAAAATAATAAATCACTATATAAGTCTGATGTCTTTTCTAAAAATAAAAAAAAATTGCTCACCCTTTTTCCTAAGAGGACTGGCTGTTTTTGCTCCTAACCAGCTGAATGGTGTCATTGAAATAAATGTGCACGTTAGTTAAATGTGTGAATTCACGCTTGCCTGCCAAGCAACTGTGCAACCTTCAAAACACAGTTGGTAGATGCTGTTATGATGAATAAACACCGGCCATAATATAACGAACACAGAGGAGCAAGTCAGCTCATGTTACCTATTTAGTTACAATTAAGATTCTGCTTAGAAAACAGCATTTACTGTTGGAGGTTTTTCTTTTCTTTTTTTTTTTATATATCTCCAAAGATTCTGCTTATGCAGAGTAAGACAGTCTGTGTGACTGAGCTGTCTGAGTGGATCTGATAACAGTCAACATCTTAAAAGTCAACAAGAGCATTTATTTAGGCTTTACTCAGTGGATGGCATCTGAAAGTTTGCCTAAAGCATAAATAGGTCTTCAGTAAATATCAAATTCCCATCTGGTAATGAGGCAGCAGGGATATAACAAAATGTGTTATCACTTATTCCCAAACACATTCAGTTATAATCACTCACTGTGGATGTAAAACAAGCATGAAAAATAGGCATATATAATATATCATAAAAATATTGGATTAAAGCAGTGAGGAATGTTGGAAGGATGCAAAATGCAGGCTTATAGACTAAGTCTTGGACAAAAGCTTTATTTCACTTAACAAAAACCCAAAGCAGGGAATCCAAAATCATAAATCCAACAATAAGAGAAACACAAAGACAAAATCCACTGAGTGAAGGAGTTCCAACATTGCTCATGGATTGGAAGAAGGACCAGGTTTACATGCTGATGGAGAAGATGACGAAAGAGTTACAGAAAGGCCAGAAGATTTATAGAGGAAAAAAATGACAATGGAACATTTTTAGCCAAACAAAGCAGCGGATAACAATACATCAGATGAGCACTAACTCAATCACATTTAAGTCATTTCCAGCTTAAAAAACCCAGCAGGACAAAAAAAGTGTAAAAAGTCCACAAGCTTTTAATGGACTAACAGGTTTGGTATGAGAATGTCATGATAATATAGTAGAGGGTAAACATTATGAAAACATAGGGATGGACAATGTGGCTTAAAAACATATCACAATGTAAGAATTTCATGTCAGTTAGTATTAATAAATATCAATACATTTTTCGTTTTAAATTTCTGAAATACTCCATATTGGTGGTGTGACCTTTCCTCTTTTTTCCATGATTTTCACTCCACATTGTTGTTGTTTATTATTAGGCAGTTATGCAGAATGGTGGCGAAATCTTAAACTACTGCCGCAAGTTACTCAGCAGGTTGTTGCTAGGTAACCAAAGAGTGAGTGAGTTGCTATGCAACCAAACAGTGAGTGAGTTAGTTGATGCCAAAAGCCTTGTTCAGCTGGCCATGAGAGACTGAGCGGCTAAAGCCCTTTCTTTGCCTACATTTCCCAGAATTCTGTGCAGTTCTGGATCCGAGTTTGGTGAAATTAAGCTGTGTGCGTAATACATGAGAGGGAGAGAAAAAAACTTCTTCCAGCAAAGAGTTGTGTCCTATTTTTTCCTATTTGTTGTATTTAGTGCAAACTAAAAGTCTTTTTGCTCTTGGGGAAGCTTGCTTGGATCTAGTAGCCTAATCGCTGTGTGCTTCTCATTAATTTTTTCCTCCTCTTTTTTTTTCATCCATGTTCTGTGCCGGTCTGTGCGGGGTCATGGTTTCTGAAGTGGGCTCACACTGGCTCTGAAACAGTAGCTGAGGCTGAAGAGAAGGAGGCAGCTTTCCCACATAAAACAACTTCACTGCCGCTCTTTGCTCCTTTCTGAGCTAATCTGCTCCCACGGGTCTTGGCGAGGAGGAGAATAAACGCAAAGATAGAATGGAGAAGTATGATGAAAAGGCCAGTTGTGACAAGCACAGACAGGGAGAGAGAGATAGCTGTTGGGGAAATGAGAACAGACCCAGTTGGTGTAGGAAGTCTGAGCCGTTTGTCAGTTTTTCTCGTTGAGCGGGCTTGGAAGTGTGCTCTGGCATATTGCTATTTATTTAGGAACTGTTGGGTAATGAAATCCCAAATTTCAACATATTAGCATCTTTCCCCCATCATTTAGGCTGAGCATCTCCGTCATCCAAAGCGAAGATATTAAAATGTGGATTCTGAAAAATTCCACACACCAGGGGAAGCAGTGGATGGTGATTTTTATGAGTCTTCCAGAGCCACCACACTCCCTGGGCATCCTCTGCTGCCCATTAATCATGAGCTCTCTTGCATTGTCACCCCAGCCTCCCATCCGCCCCACCACCCACACCCCACCCTTTCACTCTCAGCCTGTCAGTTAACAAGCCTCGACACCATGACAGTGACGTGTGTGCGGCTGACTGATGCCTGCCTCAGGTCCGTATTGAAAAGGTATTGAAATGCTCCTGCACGGAGGCCAGTAAGATTGTATTTCTCAGCTTACGATGGAATGTGGAAAAAAAAAAAAAAAAAAAAAAGGCAGCCCAGCTTGGCGATTCAATTAATCGTGCAGGGGAGAAGGCGCAGCTCTATTTTGAGGCGCTTTCCGTTTGACAGCATTTACAGTGGCATGTAATCAACCCGTGTTTTTCATTTTAAGCACCTGTATGTCTCCCCTGCCCACCCCCCAAAAAAGACATCACTGATCTTTTTCCTCTCTTACGTGTTGTTGTGTGTCCAGGCTCGGTGTCCCTCAGTGTGTTCCTGGTCTCCCTCGCAGTGACAGTTTGTGCGGTTTGGCTGGTGGCTCTTTGTGGCGTCTGTGGTTGGTGTCAACGGAAGCTGGTAAGTTTACGTACAAATACAAGCAAAAGCTTTAAATCTACACTGCATTACAGTAGAACTTGAAGTGTTAAAAGCGGAAGATATTGTGTATTTATGTTTTCCATTCCTTTTTTTTTTTTTTACTTTATTTCACGTTATTTCCTCATCAAAAACATTCCTGGAATGAAGCTGCAGTCTCCTAATTGTGCACAATAATGAATGGAGGTAACATAGTTACCTTATTGTGATATAAAATGGCACTATGTACCTGAAAAATACATAATTCTGCCCCTTTAATACACCTAGATAATCAGTGAACCATTGGAAACAGAGAAAATTCATGCGCATGTTCTAAACAAAAACATTAGCTGGAAGGAAAAAAAGGCGCAATGACCTCGTTGGATATATGTGCACACATACCTGTTGATGCACCTTTTCATTGAATTCTAATATTCAATATTTCTAATTAGGCATCTTTCAGCACTGAAGACTAAAACATGTGTGTGGTCCATTTTTTACATAACCCAAACCTTGGTGTTTGTGAACTTTAAGCTTGTGAATCTTCCTGGATGACAGAGATTCTGCATTTATTGTTCATAAACAAAAGGTTTCCCATCAGTCAAGTTACTAACTCGTGCACTTCCTGCCTTCATCATAATTATTGTTGAAATATAGATGATTTATTCTAAGATTAACTTAAGACATACAAACTGAAAGTTCTCATTTTGGGTAGTATCTTTTTTATCTACTAGTAATTATTACACCATTAGGTTGTCAGTATTCCTACATTTGTGCATTTGTGATATTTTTCTATTTGTGCAGCTGTGTGAGCTTAATTTTATCAATCCAATTCACATTTATTTACACTTGAGCAGATTAATCCGGTGGCTGCAAACGTAAGCTTTCTGCTGCCTGGATCCATACCGTCTGTTTAAATGCCTTTGACAGAGGGCTCCAATGTAATGAGCTTATTTCTAAAAGGCATCACAAAAAGGTGTGAAATGCTGGTTCTGATTTCAAAAGGGGTTCAAATGTTTGCGATGCAAAATCTTTCTAAAGATGTTACAGTCAAGTAATTATTATTAGTTGAAGGGATAACTTTTTCTCCTGGAATATTTTTCAAACAGGAGCACATAAGTCATTTGTAGTATATATATATATATAAAAAGTGTTCCTGTTGTCTCTGTAGGATCTGATACACTTTAGGTTTTGATTTGAATGTCCTCATGCATGTGAAGGTTACAGCTAACAAAGAGATGCAGATGTAGTGTGATGACAAAATGTATGGAGGACACAACCTGCCACAGTTGGCAAGAAAAAAAAAAAAGAAAACATGGCTTGATAAATTAACTAATGTGGCAAATATTGCATCCAAAAAATAAGAATTTTCTCAACTTACTTGACTATGCAGTGTTAATTTATCATCAATTTTAGCAGAATCTTTGGGTTTAGCAAACCAGAATGCTCTCTAAGAACTGGCAGCGCGTTAACTTTGTCAGTGCAACGTCAGAGCCAAAGCTCATTGGTGCACCTCTTAGCTGAGTACTTTAAAAACTTACCTACATGAGTAAACAACAGCGCAGGAACAGTATGTGTGTAAAATTGTCCCTCTGAGCCCAGATGAAGCAGACTGACCTCTGACAGAGGGCGTGTCATTGGAATTATGTGGTATGAAATGTAATTGATTAAACAGGAGCCACCATTCATCACACAGACAGACCTATAAGCCTGAATGCCACTTCATCTTAAAGGATTCTTTTCACACTTTTATGCCTGTAAAGTTCTTTTATTTCTTATCCACCCTGGTACAACCAACAAAAACCTGCTTCAAGTTTAATATCGCCTCAATCTCTTTTTCGGCTCAGTGTTGCTCTGCCAAGTCGCTCTAATAACAGAATTTGACAGTACAGCAAGTTCTACACACACTATGCCTCGCTATATACGGCCATCAGCAGTGCTACAATCACCAAGAAGGTGGCTGTGCCTGGATTACCTGCTGATGTCATTACAACCTATAGCGGGTAAATGATCCTTGCTGAAATGGGACGGAGGTTCAGGACAAGCTCTGTGTTGTTTCAACTTCACATTATATTTGATATTCCACCTTAAAATAAATGGAGCAGTGAATTTCTTCTAGTTTCCTGTGGTGAATAGAGGTAGTTCTGCTGCCAGTGTCATGGGAAGTCTCTGAGGTCCTCCTCTGAGCGCCGCTGCAGATGAATCTTATTTTTATCCTCTGACGGTGCTGCGAAGCAGTCCCACTGCAGCTGCAAGTTGAGATTAAGTGACAATTTTTCTGACCTCACAACACGGTGATGGCCGCCGTCGACCACACAGAACGAGTCTCTTCCCTCTCTCATGAGGCGGCATTGAAAGCAGCCTTTTTGTTTTAATATCAGTGAATCTAGTTACCTTCTGGGTTTGTGTTTGTGTGTGTGTAGCGGACGAGGTGGGAGGAATTAAGACGTCAATTAAAGCGCTTTGTATTCTTTGGACCACTTACTTTGGGGAAAAATTGTCAGCAGCCCACTGGTGTGAAACCACTTTAAACGCAGCTGTTTAATGTACAAAATAATTAAGTGTGACTGAGATGAATCGAGCTCATTTCTCTGATGGGAAACGTGTTATTGATGACATGCTGCCATCTGAGGAAGCACAAATAATGTCAATCTGGTTAAAAACAGCTTTTTCACATATGTAAATATTAGTTTTCTACAAAACATGTTGCCTTTTGACAAGCCATAAGCTAAAACTTGCTTGTGGCAAAGTGCAAGCGGGAGATTTTAGGGCTTTCTTCTTGTCCATAATGTTTGGAGTGCACAACTGACACGTGTCATGTCACCAGAGAGCTATGAATGGGCTTCTCTGATTAATGCTCCTCCTTCTCCTTATCTGGTTTATCAGATTAGATGATTGGCCACTGGCTTGTCTTGGTGGGTTTACTAACAAAACTTTCATCTAATGGTGAAATAAATTAGAAATAATATGTTTAAGGGACAAGTTGTAACGGTGGATGTTACTGATACATTGCAGCAGACACTAGCCTCTATGGGATTCTGCACAAATAAATGCGTATGTATGATGATGATGATCTTCAGCAAATCTCAGTTGTTCACATCACAACTTTTTTAAACCTTAGAATAGACCAGAGGTTCCCAAACTGTGGGGCGCGCGGGAAGCCGTCTGGATGAAAAAAAAGACAAAACATGAACACTGTATGCGCTGGGTTTTTACCTTAGAATGGCCAACTCTCTGTTATTCCTATGTCAATTTGATACAGTAGAGGCTTCCACACTTCCCATATCTGTGTCCTTTGTCACTTTTATCAGCAGGTAAAACTGTTTAATCAGTTGTTAACATGTTGTAACCTGTTTTTCCGAGCCGCCTTTAAACGCAACATGAGCGCTACGACGCACGCGCTGGGTTTACACCTGTGAAGGAGACCTGCTGCTGCTGTGCGGAGCTACGTAGGTTTGTGTTAGAATCACGGCAGCAAACCAGCAAAACGCAAAAAACTTTTCAGTTTTTCCCTCCAAACTAACCGACTGAGTTGAGTAAAGCTGTTGGATGCAGGTAATGTTAGCTAAAAGATGACTAGCTAATATCAATACAGAACCTTAAGCTTAACAAGTACCTTTAGGCTACCGATGTTGGTGTCTATTTTCAGCTACGTACATTCATTTTGCCCCCAAAAAAGTCGATGTCCCCCGTCACACGCGTCGTTTCAACCAGACAGCCATTTGTAATCCATAGGGGGGGCGCAGAAAATGTTTGGAAACCACTGGGGGGGCGCAGAAGAAAAAGTTTGGGAACCACTGGAATAGACTATTCACATGCAGACTAGTAATTTACTAACTAGGTGTATAGAAATGCTTTGTTTGTAGGTTTATGTTCCCTGAGTTCATACCAGCATTTACATAAACATGCTTGCTTTCAGCTAAACTATTATAAAAAGCCTTCTGTATTCCATTTCCCATAAGGTCACGCTCCCTGCATGCTTTCTTAGCTCGTGTCCAAGGCATCCGTTTTGGATATTTCCGAGTGTACTCTTAGACAGCGTCAGCTTTTATAAGAACAAGCGGCTCGCCTGGAGCCTCACGTGTCATTTGCGAGTGGACCCGTTCCAGTTTCTGGTATGATTCATAGGTTAATAGACAAGATGTTTTTGGGCAAGTGTTGCTTTTGGTATTTTAGCTTTGGCAAACTGGTGCAATGAGTTTTGTTTCAACGGTCCTCACATGAAGTCATCCTGCTTAAAATATAAAAATAAAGCTCCTCTTTTAAGTAGAACACAAAGAACACTTTACTTTGTTGTGGCTTAAAGATTCATAGGGTGTGGTGAATTTTGAACAAGTACATGGTCATTGTTGTTTAATGCCTGATTTAATCCCAGTGGAGACAACAGCAAGAAAACAACAAATACTAATACATTAATCTCTGATAATGTGATTATTGGGCTCCTGTGTGGTGGGGCTGATAGGTGTCAGCGGGGGCCTGTGCTGCCGATAGTGGGAGAGATTTTCAGATTTCAGAAGCGGTGCAGCTCTAACATCTGTTTGAGCAGCAGTGGCCGCTTGGCATTCAGAAACCCCCCACCTGCTCCTGTGTACCTTGTTGCTGTTTGATCCGTGACATAGTTGTGAGTGGGGTTAAGATTGAACCAGACCACACTTGCAGCGCTCGCTCAGGGTTTCCCTTTAGCATTCTGCCAGCTGTTATCGTATGAGAGAGAAATATTGTAATTATATCAATGAGATGATCACGAATCAAAGACATTTAAAGGTAGCTGTGAAACGGTTCCTGGAGGCTTTAATACAGGATTAAGTGTAAAATACAACAGCAGGATGCGGGTAAATAAAAAGGATTTCGACTGATGCTAATTATAAATCACTTGATTTCACAGCCATTTTAATAGTTGACTCCTGTTTAGTTGTGGAGGGTTTCTGGTAACATCGAGTGAGCATGTCTACTCTTGTTGGCTGTTAATTCATGGCAAACAAACACAGCTGGGTGTTGGAAGGCGAGTGCACTGCTGGGCGAGACAGAAAGAGAGCCATGCTTTTAACTCTGCCTCCTCTCATGTTGGGACTCTTTCAGAAAACTCTCAGCATCACCGCAGGCAGTCCGAGACCACATCTCCTCTTACTCATCTGCAGCTCTGCAGCAGTAACTAAACTTGCTGCTTCCTCCAAACAAAGCATTTGCTGACTTCCCGTCCCTTTTATCAAGTCAAAACATCCTCATCAGTGCCTAAGTGTTGTAAAGTTCCTTCTGTATTGCGCCATCCTGTTGCTTCCACTTTGCTTTGAGAGTCACGACAGAGGTGTGCAGTGTGGAAAATGGGAAAGTCTTCTGTATGCAGCATCACTCACACAACGTTGTTGTCTCAGGTAGCATAAAACTGTGTCAATGTCACGTCAGTTTTCCGAACATTTTGAAGCAGAAAACCAGTGTCTATGCACCGATTTGTTTTAATTGCCAGCCTGGAGACTTCAGTAGACGGCAGAGCTGCCCAAATGTGTAATGTTTGTGGTGATTTAACTTTGCAAAAGACTTCTTGATGGTGAATGCTCCATAATATCTTCCCCTAAGCCATTATGAAATTGCTTTTCCTTAAATAAATAAATAAATAAATTAAAAAAAAGCAACGTCCCTCTGAGATTTTGGTCCAAATTAACTTTAGAACATCAGACCATTGCTGCAAATTTGTCAGCTGCATGTCTTGATAGAAATCTTCTGCTCCACAACATCCTGAAGGGATTTGACATGTGGTGACTGTGGAGACCCTCAGTACCATGAATGCATCATCATGTTCAGGAAACCAGTTGAGATGGTTAGAGGTTTGTAACATGGCGTGTTATCTTGGTGGTAGTAACCATCAGAGTTTACTGTCCTTTCCTGCAGCTATTAAGGTCAGCAGCAATAATCTGGTAGGCTGTGGCATTTAAACTGTGTTAATTTGGTACTTAGGGACCCAAAGTTTGGTGAGAAAATATCCGCCGTAGCTTTTCATCGCTGTTACCAGTCTGATACTGTTCAGACTGGATTTGTGATTTGATGTTTACACCAAATTCTGATCCCAACATCTAAATGTCACAGCTGAACTAAAGACCAGGCAACATTTTCCCTTATCTATAATTGTGTAAATTTGGTTTTATGCGGTTTTTTTTTTTTCCTGCTTTTGCTCAGTTGATGTACGGAGTATCGTGTTAAATGATGGTATTCTGCTTTCCTTGGTTGTAATCATTGATTGCTTGAGCTACTGTTGCCTTTTCATCTTGAACGAGTCTGCCCATTCTCCTCTGACCGCTGACATCATCAAGACATTTTCATACAATAAAGCTGCTGCTGACTGGATTTTTTCATTTCTTTTTTGGAACTTTTTATTCTTCTCTGCACACCTGAAAGATAACTGTGCATAGATCATCAATTTCTGGATAAACTTATGTTGTTTGGTACCAACAGTAACGCATCAAGTGCAAAATCTCTATCAATTTATTCTTTGTCCGTCAAGAGGCTAATTATTATTGTATTCATATTAAACTGTTACAATATATAAAATAAACATATCGAGTTTTTTATTATTTATAAAAAAAACATTGACTGTACTTTAGAGGTGAACTAAAGCTACAATCGTCAAATGTATTATACAACCACATAACTTCCTTCTCTGTTTCCGTCATGACAAATACTACAGTTAGAAAGTTTTGTCAGTTAAACTTAAGTTGGTTATTTTTTAAAAAAATTCTATTTGTAGAACTGAGACGAAGCACTTATCCAGAGAAACATGCTAAATTTATAATATAAGCACAACTCGTTTAAGAAATTGTAGCATAATTTAAAACAGCCAGTTCAGAACCTGATTAAATATTTATTTTAATTTATTCATTAAACTAATTTGTTTTTTAAAAAAACTAATTATATAATTCTTTCGAAACAAATGCTTTACCCTGGGAATTTGTTAGAACTGAATGCGACTAAATGATCGGAGCCTCACTAATTAACTGGAACACCCCCAGCAGAATTTAAGTCATGATATGTTTGATTGCTAGAAAGCATTTTGGGGATTATTTCATTATTTGATCCATTGTTTTGCTGTGAAATTTATTATGAAGTGCTGACTCACAGCAAGACCTCGCCGAAGCCTTCAGTCTGGAAACAAAAAGCCAGGTGGTGAATTTTATCGTCTGCTATTGGTTTTCTGTAACCTAGATCTGGAGGTATTGACTTGATTTTCTCCTTTGTTTTCCGTCTTATTTTGTAATAACTGCTCAGCTTTGTCACATCAGCTTTTATAGATTTCTGCTGCCTTACTCTGTTTAAGGAGAAGAAAATGACTTTTAGCTGTCCATTCTTGTGAATGAGCCTGAAGGACGCTGTACAGAAGCTCTTTATTTTTTGGATGCTGCGTGTTCTCTGCGAGGCGGCTGCGTCTCACTGCAGAACGGATGACTTCTTCCTCGTTTTAAACCCGACCCACTTGGGACTGTCTGTCACTCACTGTTTCACTCAGTTCTCATTTGCACCAGTCTCTCTCTCTCTCCTCTTCTACCTCCCATGCCATTGTTTCACAAGCTGCTCTGCGCTGTCAGTTTTTCACTTCTTGTGGTCAGGCCTCCTTTTTGTTTTTCAATTTGATTTCCATTTTCAGCTTTCGCTCGTGCCTTCTTGGCACGGGACCTCCGCTCATCTCCCGGGTCCTCCCACCTTCCAGAAAATTTTACTATTGCAATGAATGAAACATGAGTTTTGTTTGATAGTTTGTCCTCGCTGCAAAGAAAAGCACATCCAAAATAACTGTGATGCAAAGGAATTTGCTGTAGATTGACCAAAATTTTTTGGAAAAGTCCACCTCTTCTCCTTGCAAGTTATATCTTATGTAGTTTTCAGACACATTTTGAGCTCCTGTGGGACCACACACACACACACACACACACACACACACACACACACACACACACCCGCACACCCGCATTATGGTTTATAGACTTCGTGGGGTCCGAAAGTAGAATGGTGAGTTGCGGGGCCCACCCTTTCTAGATGTCCTAGATCTATGAAAAAAATCAGGCAAGTCCCAAAAAAAATCTTGATACTAAAAATCACCTTCAATAAACACAATTTGAAACTTTTTTTTTATACGCCAGTTTTTCGGTCACTTGTGGGGCCCATTTCTAACATTGTGCTTTGCGGGGTCCACCTTACACACATTTCTAACATTTATGCTTTGCAGGGCCCACCTCTACACACAAGTTTTTTAGTCTGTTATGGGGCTTGCTGTTAACATTTAACTCTTGTTAGGTCTGCCTTTAAGATTTCCTAACCCTATCTTTCAGCAGAGCTCTCACCTCAGCAATAAGCCAGGGTTTCTGGTTCTGGTAACAGGTTACTGTCTTGGTGGTGGTGACATCATCAGCACACTTGGAGATGAAACCAAGAACAGAGGAGGTGTATTCCTCCAGGCTCACCTCTCCCTCATAAGTAGCTGCCTCTCTGAAGACCTGCCAATCTGTAGACTGAAAACAGTCCTGGAGCACAAAGGCTGCATCTCTGGGCCACACAGTAACTGTCTTCGTTGGTCTACTAAACTATGTATACATTGAAATGTGCATTTTAAGTACGTCTGTCCTTATTCACGTTCTAGCCAATTTTCCGTGGTCACAGTCTTAATATTCTCCAAGTGTTCAGTTATACTGGTTTTAATTAGAGATGTGCCGATCAGGTTTTTTCCTGCCGATACCGATACCGATCACCCATAAGGGCCGATCACCGATACTGATCACATAATTATTTTTTTTATTATTATCATAAACACTACCGGTTACATTATGTGGAAAAAGGAACGATGAATTCACCTTAACTTAGACAAAAACTTTTTTTTTAAATAACTTTTTCCAAGAAGAAAACTAAACAAAACAGGCTTTGTGCAAATTGTACTGCTATTGGTACTATAACAGACTGATAACATATGGAGGCTCTGAAGAGGCTAAATAATACAAAGAGCCAAAATAAAACCTCTCAACATTGCCAAAAAAATTCAAGTATAAAACTTAACATCTAAAGGCAAATACAGGATAAACAATCCAGAGTTACTGAATGAAAACTTCCTGATAGCATGGCGGCTAGTTGATTACTGCTAGTTCTCAGTGGCCGTTTCTGACTGAGCGGAGTAATTATGCAGAACAGGGAGGAGATCGATTAATTTTCCAGAGATTATCTGTCTCATGTTAGGACAACAAAAGTTTTAATAGGTATGTAAAATTTATTTTTTAAGTTAGATGCTGCAGCTTTAAGCAGGTTCGGTGTGAGAGTCACTGCCAGGTGGAGCAGAAGCGAAGCTCCGTCTGTGAAATATTACTACCTGTAGCGTAGCAGCGGTTCAACAGCGAGAGCAGAACCAGCGTCTTACATCACAGCTCAAAGACTTAAATTATTTTGTGGGTTATTTGTTTAGCTTTCTGACCGTCATGCTAATCCGGGTGAGTGTTTGTAGCTGTGTGCTGCTTTACCTGCTATCTGATCCTCCATATGCCTTTTTTACTGTAGTGAGCCTCGATGTAGCCAAACTCCATCAAGTATGGCATTGTTTTTTGCCATATTAGCTTTGTTGTGTTGATGCATTTTGACCTGCTTCAATTTCTGCCGCAACACCAAACTTCCCCATTCACTCAGTGCGTTATAGTTCCACATCGCTTAGGATTTGTTGCTGCATGTTTGCGCAGTGTGAAGGAAAGTGGAGACCAGCTGCACAGACAGGCTGCGAAATGAGAAGCAGGTGATCAGTTTGTGCGATCGGCAACAAGAGACCGTGATCGGCGATCACAGATCACACTTTTTCACTGAAATCGGCCGATTATGATCGGTGGCCGATTGATCAGCACACCTCTAGTTTTAATATTTTAACATATTTGAATTATTCATTTTAGCCAACTATAAAGTACACAGAATTTACTAGCAATCATTAACTTAATGAGTCAAAATTTCAAACAGACACATTACAAATGTAGCCAATGAACAAAACTTTATTTTGAGCAACACATCTTAATTCAACATTGTAACACTGAATGTATGGAAGACCAAAACTGACATAATAAAAAATAAAATATATGAAAAGAATATATACCCAACATATATAAATAACATTTATAAATAAAATGTATATATCCGACATAATCAATAAAATAAATATAAATAAAAAATATATAAATAAAAGAATAAATATATAAATGAATATTTATCTGACATAAGAAACAAAAGCATAAATATTTATATATTTTTATTTTATTTATATATTTATGCTTTTGTTTCTTATGCCAGATAAATATTCTTTTATATATTTATTTTGTTTATATATTTTTTTATGTACATTTATTTTATTTCTTATGTCAGATATATACATTTTATTTATATATTTTATTTATATATGTCGGATATATATTTATTCTTTTATTTATATATTTATTCTTTTATTTTTTATTTTGTCAGTTTTGGTGCTCCATATGAATGTGCTATGTTAACATTTGCCCATCTTTATTTTGAGCAGCACATTTAATTTCAACAGTTTAGCACTTAATTTGCTTTCTAAACATTTACCCATCTTTCTTTGTCAGAATTTTGATAAATGAACTAAAAAATACTTTGAATTTTGTCCACATCTAACATTTACAAAGAGTAGCAGTGAAACATAACACATTTACAATAACAAAGCAAGATTAGCCATGTATTTCTTTCTAAGACAGACATATCCAAAGTCCGGCCCGGGGGCCAAATGCGGCCCGTGGTCAAATTTCATCCAGCCCGCAGCCTCTGTCATAAAATCAATAACGTCTGGCCCGCACGTAGAATTAATACATTGGGCAGCAGTACTGCTACCTGCATAGAGCGTAGCTTACACACTAAATGCTGTTCCTCATTTACCCACTAGAGGGCAGCAGCCCATGTGACTCAGACCATTTGCAGGTGGAGCTCATTGAGCTGCAGTGTGACGCAGAGAGCCGCGGTCGGCACCAGCAGTTTTCTCTCGCGAACTTTTACGACAGCTGGATAAGGACATGTTTCAAGAGATTGGAGCATTTTAGTAAGAAAATGCTAAGCTTGTTTGGGTCAACGTTAGGGTTCCCACCTGTCAGAAATCAAAATAAGGGACGCATCGTCCTAGTCTCATGGAGGGAGGGGGGGACTTCGACTAGGGTTACCAGTCCCTATATATTTAAAGTTGGCCGAGGGGGGGGGAGACTGCGGCTGTTGGAGGCAATATCGCAACACCGTGAGTGAAACAATGACTAGGGCAGCCTACTATGTAAAGTACTCTGGGACCACTTCTTTGGTATTACACATACACATTTGTAGAATACGGAACAAATGTCGTCTCGTTTCGGTTCGGGACGGGTTGCAACCCTAGTCAACGTATTTGTGTGAGAAGACATTCTTGGTTGTGAACTTAAATGACGGACTCTCACTTGTCATTTACAAGTTTCTGAATAAATTTTGCTTTTGTTTTTTAAGATCAAAATAAGTCAGAAATTCAGACAAGTTTTCAGTTTTCACTCCAGAATAATAAACTTTTAAAAATCTGATCAACATTTACTAATATGTCATCTTTCAAATGAGCCCTGCACTTGTTGATATGACTATTACTTGCTCATTTTTCTGTAATTTTATTTAAAAATTCTGTAAATATCGTTAGAAAAAAGTTAGTGTTAAAAAAGTGAAGTTAAGTGAATATTCAATTGCATATGATATGCATGTTTCAAATGAACCAAAAGACATGCTTAAGATTGCTGAAATTAAAATAAAAAAGCAAATGTAAAACACAGAATGGCTTGCTGAAATTTGTTTAAATATATTGCTGTTCTATGTAAAGAACATCCACCAAGGTCGGCCCCCCTACATTTTTAACACACCGAATCTGGCCCCCTTTGCAAAAAGTTTGGACACCCAAATTATTTCTTCATGAAAGAATTCATGGAAGTTCATGGAAGCTTTTTCACTCATTTTCTCCTCATGGTGGTTTCAACAGTTTCAACAGTTTAGCACTTAATTTGCTTTCTAAACATTTGCCCATCTTTGTCAGAATTTTGATAAATGAACTGAAAAATACTTCGAATTTTGTCCACATCTAACATTTACAAACAGTAGCAATGGAGCATAACAAATGTACAATAACAAAACAAGACTAGCCATGTATTTCTATCCAAGAGCTTCATGAAAGAATTCATGGAAGTTCATGGAAACTCTTTCACTCATACTTTTTCCTCATGGTGGTTATTCTGTTTTTGACAAAGTACTTAACTGCTTTCCAGTCTCTATTACTCAGTACTTGTGGTTCTGCAGCAATGCAATTCTCACAGTCAACCTTACCAGGAACTCGATTTGTCACTATGTACTTCCTTAAATGTTTATTTACTGCAGCACATTCCTCTGGTGTCCAGTTTCTTTTCACAACTTTTTCATTACCTAAGGGCATAAAAAGAGCACTTTTTAGTGTACAACGTTAGTAGAACAAAACTGAATAGAGGACACTTCATGTACAATAATCCCAATACAATACAATTAAAATGAGATATTTTAATAACTATCTTTGTCAACAGTAAGAAGAGAATTAGTTAATGTTTGGGGTATTAATTCAGTCAGCTCAGTTGCTAAGAGGTCTTCTGTGTCAGCTGTTTTGATATTAACAAAAATGGGGAAAAGTAGGAATACAGTCATGGCCAAAAGTTTTGAGAAAGATTCAAATGTTAATTTTTACAAAGTCTACTGCTTCAGTTTTTATAATGGCAATTTGCATATACTCCAGAATGTTATAAAGAGTGATCAGCTTAACAGCAATTAATTGCAAAGTCAATATTTGCCCAGAAAATGAACTTTATCCCCCAAAACACATTTCAACTTCATTGCAACCCTGCCTTAAAAGGACCAGCTAACATCATTTCAGTGATTGCTCCATTAACACAGGTGTGGGTGTTGATGAGGACAGGGCTGGAGATCAATCGGTCATGATTAAGTAAGAATGACACCACTAGACACTTTTAAAAGAGGTTGGTGCTTGGCATCATTGTTTCTCTTCTGTGAACCATGGTTATCTCTAAAGAAACACGTGCAGTCATCATTGCACTGCACAAAAATGGCCTAACAGGGAAGATTATCACAGCTAGAAAGATTGCACCTCAGTCAACAATCTATCGCATCATCAAGAACTTCAAGGAGAGAGGTTCCATTGTTGCCAAAAAGGCTCAAGGGCGCCCAAGAAAGACCAGCAAGCGCCAGGACAGTCTCTTAAAAGTGTTTCAGCTCCGGAATCGGGCTACCAGCAGTGCAGAGCTTGCTCAGGAATGGCAGCAGGCAGGTGTGAGTGCATCTCCACGCACTGTGAGGCGGAGACTCTTGGAGCAAGGCCTGGTCTCAAGGAGGGCAGCAAAGAAGCCTCTTCTCTCCAGGAAAAACATCAGAGACAGACTGATATTCTGCAAAAGGTACAGGGAGTGGACTGGTGAGGACTGGGGTAAAGTTATTTTCTCTGATGAATCCCCTTTCCGATTGTTTGGGACATCTGGAAAACAGCTTGTTCGGAGAAGACGAGGTGAGCGCTACCACCAGTCTCGTCTCATGCCAACTGTAAAGCATCCTGAAACCTTTCATGTGTAGGGTTGCTTCTCAGCCAAGGGAGTCAGCTCTCTCACAGTCTTGCTTAAAAACACAGCCATGAATAAAGAATGGTACCAGAATGTCCTCCGAGAGCAACTCCTCCCAACCGTCCAAGAGCAGTTTGGTGATGAACAATGCCTTTTCCAGCATGACGGAGCACCTTGCCATAAAACAAAGGTGATAACTAACTGGCTCAGGGAACAAAACAGAGATTTTGGGTCCATGGCCTGGAAACTCCCCAGATCTCAATCCCATTGAAAACTTGTGGTCAATCATCAAGAGACGGGTGGACAAACAAAAACCTAGGAATTCTGACAAAATGCAAGCATTGATTCTGCAAGAATGGACTGCTATCAGTCAGGATTTGCTCCAGAAGTTGATTGAGAGCATGCCAGGGAGAATTGCAGAGGTCCTGAAGAAGAGGGGTCAATACTGCAAATATTGACTCACTGCATTAACTCATTCTAACTGTCAATAAAAGTTTTTGTTATATGATTGCAATTGTATTTCTGTATGTGATGAAAACATCTGACATGAAAACACATGAAAACCAGAGGGCAGCAGATCATGTGAAAATATAATATTTGTGTCATTCTCAAAACTTTTGGCCATGACTGTAGGAGACAGTCACCAACGAGGTTCAACAATAATTTTGAGACCATATCAAGGTGAAGACACATCTAGTTACAGAGAAAGGTAAGGTTTTACCAAATCAAATAGAATTTACAATGAAATGAAGCTGTATAGCGTCATGTTTTTACTTATATCTCATTATGTGTATTACTCAACTGCTTAGAAGTGTGATATTTAGAACAGCCTATTCGGTTAGTAAGTTTTCATATTACAACTTACTGACCGAGTAAGGGTTGTGTGCGGATTCCATGTGTGCGTTCCTTGCTGAATGTCCTCTGCTGCATTCCAAAATGAATATCTTTCTCGGCTGCGTTCTATTTATCTTTTAGTGTGGGTCAGCCATCCACAAGTGGAGGAGCAGAGGGCACAGACAGGGAATTAGAGAGAAGAGCTGTGGGGATGGTGAAGGTGCTTCTGTTAGAAACAGAAGCTGCTCACCTCATCACCCAAAATGAAGAACTGAAGCAGAGGTGGATGACACTGGTTGGAAGTGTGAGAAGTATGACATGGACCTGCTGTGTCTGCAGCCGAACAGAAACTGTAGCTGGCAGTAGCGCAAAAACTGAGAATGGCTGTACATAGCTTTCATTTATGGACAGTTTAATTTTCAAAAGAAACATTCTGAAAGTTATGCTGTTAATGTGTCAAAAACTGTCTAAATTTCTAATTTGTAAATGTGTGCATCTGTTGTATTTTTTGATCACTAAACCTGAAAACAATTACGTGTTTGTTTTTTCTTCTTGTAAATCTGATAAACACTCAGACTCTAAATTGTAAATAACTGCTGGAAATTGAAAAGTGTTATGGAAAACTGGCAACATTATTTACTCACAGGACATTTAAAAACCCTTTGCATTTTACAATAAACAAACATATCTAGATGATATTTTGAAACTTAGGCCTAAAAGGGTTAATATATCTTGTTTAGGTCAGCTAAATTTTAGTAAACAGTAGATATGAGGAAAATATTGATACAGTAGTAATAACTGGACCAATAATTGGATAAAGTTATATACTGAAAAGGATTTCTCTAATTTCACCTCTCTTTTTAGCAGACTTTTCATTACTGCGGTCACTAGATGCGGGAGTAGAAGGGGTCACTTTGACGACTTCTGGCATCAGTTCATCTGAAATGATCGTTTTTAAGTACAGAAAAGAACAGATTTTGAAATATTTAAATTATTTAAAAGTGGCATTTAAAAAAAACAAAAAATAGAGTACTGACTCCCGTAGGTTCCCAAGCTCACCTCTCTTTTTGGTCAAGGCTTTCTGACTTCCACTGGATGTGGCAGCACAAGGTGTCTCTTCAGGAGCTCCTTTTATCTGCTCTTCTGAAATATTGATTTTAGGGAAGGAAAAAAAGAAAAAAATCAATTTAAACTTGAAATGATCTACAGCTGACATGAACTTAACATACAGTAATCTAGTATGTTTAAAACTATTGTGATCATTCCCATTGAGAAACAAATAAATTCATACCTTTTTCTTCAAAAGTCTCATCCGTGTCAAGAGGTTCTAAAATGGTAAGATACATTTGAAGAGATTTGTTTACTAGAGAAAACACTCAAGAACCAATTCCACAAAAGGTAGGAAACCATAAATACTTAAACAGCAACTTTTAAATTGTTTTACCTCAAACCAAATCAGAAGATACAATTTTTATGTAAACCCTAAATTATATTATTTTCAAATAATATGCTGTTTGTTCATCTTTAACAAAACATGCCTTCTATAAATATCAATTTCTTAAATTTATCCTTAAATATCAAAGTTAGTAGCTTTCATTTCTCTTGTATGAAAGTGTGTAAATATTAGTACCGTTGACATCAAGGTGGATTTCATCCAGACTCTTCCCTTTGTACTCTCCTAGACGTCCTTGTTCCAATGCAAGAAGAACTTTGCTTACTTTTGCTAACTGTACAGTTCCTTCTGGAAGGCGATAGTGCTTTCTGTGAACTGCAATGTTATGGCCAAGAAAGTCTGCCAACTGATCGAGTTCTGTGGTCTTGAGGTTCAAAACCGTTGACAATGTAGCAATGTGCTTCCTAAGCTTTGTTGACGTGAGAGCAGTAGAGTCTTTGAGGCCACTGCATTGACTTACAAGTTGCCTGATGCAGTCTGAACCCCTGAGGTAATGGAAGGAATTCGGCAAAGCAAACAGGTACAGATTTTCTTTCAGGACTCCACATTCTTCCCGCTTTTCAGTAAGAGTATCAAGTGATTCCTTCATCTGTGGACTCAGTAGAACAGGGACCTTTCTTCCTCTCTTTCCCACTATTGTTATCCGGACAAAATAGTTGCAAAGCTTTTGTTCAAGTGCTGTGAGGGCCAGGTTAACATCCTCATGTGCAGTGGATGTGTCCTTCGACAGGTATACTGACAAATGCATTCTGGAAACCTCCCCAGCTCGCCGTCGGTTGAAAAGGATTACTTGTGCCAGAATGACTTTGGCAAGATCCTTCCAGTTGGACTGTGAGGCATCTTTTGTCAAAGCACGTAAATACTCCTGCTGTTTCTCTGACAAATGGTTGTGAAGAATCTGGACATCGTGTGTGAAAGGCAACAGTAGAGGTGCATTCCACTTCCTCTGTTGAAGCTGGGTTAAAGCTTGGCTCGCAATGTCATAGTTCCAACTTTCTTGATAAAGTTGTGCAAACTTTTCTGCATTTTTGACACTTTGCTTATCCTGGCTCTTCAGTCCTTCACTCTTAATGAACAAGGCTAAAGAATGTATGTTGTGACCAACTTTTCTAGCGAGAGATGGTCGATGATATTTGCCACTTTCTTCACAGAATCCAGCTAGACGTCTTGCAGCTGAGACAACTTGAACATACTTCTCTGGCTTTATGAGGTCTTTAATACTCTTCACAGGAGCAATCTTTTTTGCTTCAAGTAGCAGTCTGCCAAGCTCTCTTAGCTTTTGACGGATGTACGGGTGGTGGCTGACCATCTTATTCTTGTGAAACAATCTGTAACCAAACTTTAGGATGCAATTATCTTTCTTACATGCAACTGTGATGTCATCTTGATGCATCTCACTTAGGAACCGCCAGTAAGAATCACTGAACTCTGGCGGAACTGGTTCAGCAAAGGCACACAATGCTTGAACCCTTGTTCTACCCGTTTTGGAAGATTTATCTTCAGGCTTGAATTTGCAAGTCTGAAAATGTCGCCACATTGCCTTTCTATTGAATAGTCCATAGCAGTACAAACAATGTTTAAATATGTCTCCTTCTGTTTTCTCCTTTGGTTGTTTCCATGCAATGAGCTTACCTTTGTTACTTTCCAAAACTTCAGTATTGTGCTCAAAGTTTCCTTTATTTCTTAAATAATCCAACTGGAGTCGTCTTTGTTTTGAGTTTTTTGGCAAACTATAAGCTTTTGCGACTTCTACTTTATTCATGTGTTTGCGCATCAAATGTCTTGACATTTTTTGAACAAGTACACCACAATACACACATTGGTGTTTCTTGGCATATGTTCTGGAGCCATCTTCCTTCTTCAAAACAGGAGCAACAAAAACAGATGCTTCCTCCAGTGATGCACTTTCATCTTCACATGTAGCAGCTCTGGAACCATGACTTCCAAAAATTCTTTGACTCGACTCAATCTGGCCTTGCATACTAAACTTGCTTCTGTTTTGACTGAGTAACATAATTTTATCCTTTGGACTTTTATTTATAGGTAATTCCATGCTGGCATCACTGTCACTGCTTTCTTCACTTGTTTCTGGAACATATTCTTCTTCGCCATCTTCACATGCCTCATCTAACCCTGCAAAACTCCCCTAAATAATTTGGAGAGAAAAAAAGAGGAGGAAGAAATTAGTATTACTTCCACTATTAGAAAGAAAGAAAAAAAAAACAACCAGGCCTTTATTTAAAGTCAACTTTAAAAACAAGTTAAACCTCTAAAAAAGAAAAAGAACTTTGCATCTCAAAAAGTGAAACTCATATCTTATATAAAATCATTACACAGAGTGATATATTCTATGCTTTTGTTTCCCATCATATTGATGATTATGGCTTACAGATAAAGAGGTAAAGAAAACCCCAAATTCATTGTCCAACCCAGTGGTTCTTAACCTGGGTTTGATCGAACCCCAGGGTTTCGATGAGTCGGTCTCAGGGGTTCGGCGGAGCCTCTGCCCCGGAGGTAAAGACACACTTGTGTAAAGTTGTGATGATGCCCCGCTTTGCCATCACTTGCTGCAAAGGATCACATTACATTACTAGGCCAATCAGAGCTGCTGCAGAGGATCACGTCACATTGCTTAGCCAATCAAGAGCTGCTGCAGAGGATCACATTACATTGCTTAGCCAATCAGAGCTGCGGAGGAGCACTGATTGAAGGAGTTCCACTCTCAGCAGGGATTTGAACTTGTGCCATTGCTGAAGAAGGTGATTATACACAGAATTCTGGATCCAAGGACAGTAACAGAAAATTCAGTGTGAAAAATAGAAGTTTGGTAAAAGGTGCAAAAGCAACAGAAAAAACAGGGCTGTCAAGCGAAATCCATTGAAAAATAAGGTGGAGCTTGACAAAGAGTGGACGAAGGCTTAAGTCGGTGCTTCAAGAGGCACTGCACAAATAAATACTAGCCATATTCTACAAATGTCACATTCCTGATGTCTAGCCACTCCTGAACCAGAGACATCATCAGAGTTTCATCTGGGCTAAGGAGAAAAGGAACTGGATTGTTGCTCGATGGTCCAAAGTCCCGTTTTCAGCTGACAGTAAATTCTGCATTTCATTTGGAAATCAAGGTCAAAGAGTCTAGAGGAAGAATGGAGAAGCGCAGAATCTATGTTGCTTCATGTCCATTGTGACGTTTCCACAGTCAGTGATGTTTGGGGTACCATGTCATCTGCTGATTCTGGTCTGCTGGGTCTTAAGTCCATAGACAACGCAGCCATGTAGCAAATGTTTAGACCGTTTCATGCTACCCTCTGCTGACTGGTTGTGTGGAGATGCTGAGTTTATTTTTCAGCAGAACTTGGCACCTTCCCACACCATCAAAAGTACCAGAACCTGGTTGAATAACCATGGTGTTCCTGTTATTAATTAAGCAACAAACTCCCCTGATCAGAACCCCAGACAAAAAATTTATATGCTGTTGTCAGGCGAAACATTATATAGACATCAGACCCGACAAGGCAGATGACCTAAGGGCAGCCATCACAGCAATCTGGACTTCCATTACATCCATGTACAACCACAGGCTGATGGCCTCCATGTCACTGTGCATTGATGCAGTAATTCATGCAAGAGTATGTCAACCAAGTTCTGAGTGCATAGAAATGGACATACTGTTGAGAAGCCTGACATTAGGAATTAAGACATCATTTTTTGATTGGCCAGTGTGATATTCTAATATTTTGAGACTCTGTTGGTCTTTTAATACCAGGAAGCCATAATCATCTAAATTACAAAAGAAAAAAAAAGCAAAGCTTGAAATTTTCTACTCAATGTGCAATAAATGTATGGTTTCACTTTTTGAAATGACTAGCAATAAATATTGAACTTTTAAGCAATATTCTTATTTTTAAAAGGTGCACATATATAAGAATGCTTGGTCCAATTTAGTATACTCTTGTTCTAAGTTTAGGTCCAAACAGATAGTAAAATGCAATATTAAGGGAAGAAAAATCTAATTTTGAAAAAAAAAAAAAAAATTATATATATGTAAATAAATAAAATGTTAGACCAGATAAAGAAAAGTGTCAACTGAACAAGATTGTGTTAAAAGAATTAGTAAAACTAGTAAAACATGATGTAGCAATGAACACTAGCAATTCATTATAAGCAATTGAATCAAGTCTACTTTTTAAAATTGCATTGAATCATGAGGCTTACAGAGAAGTAAGATGCTCTTGTAGGCCGTTGTGAATCCATTGCCAATAACACTGAAGGCTCTTCCACGCTGTCATTACTTGAATCGTAGGTAGCATCAGACAAATTTGGATTTATCTGTAAAAAGATTACAACAAGCTATAATTATTAAAATCCTGTGATTATACATGCAGCGAGATGGTTATTTTAAAAAGTTTAAATAAAGCTGCAGTATGTAACGTTTTTATTTTCACATTTGTTAAAAATGTCACTATATCCTTAAAGATGAGAGAGATAATCTGTGAAAAAAAATCAAGTCCTACTGCCTCTTCCTTGTGCCCCTAATAACATTTCTAAACATGCGCTCTCAAAACAAAACAACCAATCAGAGCCAGAGAGCGTGTCTTTGGACTGTCATCCACAGCATGCATGTGGAACTCACCTGTCCTTCACGATGAAGCCAGCATTGTGCTGTTGCAGTTGTGCTAATGATGGAGAAATAAACCAACATTACAGGGAAACATCTAATTTCTGGAGTTATACCTGGTCCAAAAACCAAGACGGGTAGACAAAAGAAGACCCATGACGAAAGTCAAACTAAAAAGAGAGAATTAGATCAAGTCCGAAATAAAACAAGGGCAAATATTGGAATAGCGCTTCATATGTGGAGGGAGACAAAGTTCTCAAAGGTTTCAAAACTGATCCAGAGTTAGCAACATATCTGCCTTACAAGTAAGTATCTCTGCTTAATTTGCTTTATTTTTTTATTTAAAAAAAATAACAGCTGAGATATAGTTACAGTATCATTGGTGATGGCACAAATCTAATATTACTCTGTAACTTGAGACAGCACTGTAAGAAAGTTGTAGTCGGATGTTGATTCATTTTAACATTACCTGCTAATTCAACCTTAGTATAAACATTGGTTTTGTACCTACCATTTTTGTCCCAACATACTTTTTGGATCAGAATTAAATGCATTTAGATTTGGTAAATTTATTTTCTTGTGGACTGTGCTTGTCAATTAAACAGTAAATAAAATATTATGATAATGTTTACAACATTTGCACTTGAATTAGCTGTTTCTATTCCTGGGTATCTTAAAGTTTTGTGTTTCACATAATAGCTTACAGATTTTGTAATATATTGTTCCCATTTTATAACACTTAAGCATTGAAAAATGTTGGCCACATCTTCTACAGAATATGTTTGGTAGCAGATTAATTTCCGTGAGTAAATAATGAAAATGCAGTAGCAATATGTAACATCAATGTGTAGCTTTGGTTTCTTATGTAATGTGAAATGGCAAAATAATTTAGTGGGAATCATTATGCTTTTCTGGCGCTACACTAGGCAATGAATGGTTTTTAACATTGTGTCTGAATATTCAACAATCCAATGGGCATTTATTAAGGTTATCAAATAAGACAAAAGTAAAACATTTTATTTATTTTTAAAAATTTTAAAAGTTACAATTGTTATGTTAATTTTCTAATTAAGGGCATGTTGATGGGCTTTCTTCAACTGGACCTGGATGCCTATAGCATGGTCCCTGGGATGAGCTTATAGAGGTTTATGTTGACTCCCTCGACTAATAGCCATGAGACCACATGAGCCGCGTCAGCATGGTGAACTGCCCACTGTGCCAGCTCCCACCACACAGGAGCTACTGGAGACAAGTCAGCAGAGGTCCAGGTAAGTAGTTAATGTTTGTATCAAACCATTACTGCTACTTGTTATCTTCCCAATAAAAACTGGAAATTATAATTAAAAAAGGTAGGCCTCATTTGGGCAAGGCAGAATTTTATTTTTGATTATGCATATTTTTTAACATCCATGTTCCTTCACAGGACATTAATTTATGAATCAATGTCTGGCACATATAATTATTTATGCTCTTTCAACAGATCAGACATTGCAGCAGATACAAAAGGAATCATCTGTTGTCACCATGACTCAAAATGTTCACATATTTGCATTTGCGGGAGTAGGCAACAAAAGTTTATTTATTTTACACATCTGGAAAATAAAACATTTTAAAGATGTTAATCCATTGTTCAGTGAGATTCTTTGACCTTGTATGACTAATACAGACCCAGAAAATGTTATCAAGTTAATATTTATTATTCCAACAGACAGCTCAGTACGGTGTGTGGTAAAGTGGTCCTTTGGCTCTCAAAACATGAGCAGTTGGGTAAAAAAGAAAAAAAAAATCTTTTTTGAACAATTTACTAAGAATTATTCACAACAAATGTATTTTAAATTATCTGAATAAGCAACATATTTATATGCAATTAGAAAGCAGAAAAAATTTTTAAAACACACAACACAGCAGCCATTTTTTGCTTAGAATAAATCTCTTGTATTGTCCATAAGGATCTGGAAATCTGTTCTGGATTGTCTAAACACATCAGCTTAGGATGACTGCTCTGTGACCGGAACCCAAAGTCCCACACTGCCAACACACAAACTGTCTGTATGCAACCTGCTAACTTGACCTTCAGCTGGAAATTTAACTATAGCATGCAGGTCGGTCCAAATGCTACCAGGCAGACACAGGAGTGTGAAGGGAGGCTTTGGTGATGCAGCGGAGAGTAAGGGGGCAGGGCTTGTCGGAGCTTGTTCGAATTTTCATAAGGAAGTCCATGGTTTTGAAGAAGTTACATACTGCATCTTTAATTTCTTATGATTCTTTAAAGAATATTTTTAAAAAATAATTGTATTTCTTCAACATTATTACTTTTCTTTTTATATCTTTGTGTAGAGATGCAGAGAAGTCTTTTCCAGAATCACTGTCAGTATCATTACTCTCTGTGGAGTCCACTAGATAAACTCCTTGAACAACTGAAAGCTATGTGGGGGGGGGATGAAAAGATATGCAAAGTTACAGTTAATGTAGGCTAACCTATTATATTGCATAAGTGTAATGGTGCAGCAAACATGATCCAAAATATGGCAACACCTTGGGTAAATGAAGGAGGCCCACACAAAAACACATTGTATAAAGCCAAGAAAAAGGCTCCAAAGTTTACTTCTTACCAAAAAGGAAAATTGTTTGATTGATCTTAAAGGTGTGCAACTTCAGAATCAGCAGAAAGGGTGAACACCAAAAATGGATGTGGAATTCCTTTCTTAAAAATTAGGTTAAAAGAATGAATACAAAAAAATATATAAAATATATAAAAATCCTGACTAACTTCCCAGTTCTGTAAAACAGAAGGTTTTACAAACAAATGCACATGTATGTAAACTAAAAACAAGAACAGGTACCACATGAAGCATGTTTCAGAAATCCATCTCTAGGTGTGTGTGTGTGTGTGTGTGTGTGTGTGTGAGTGACTGGCTTGGTTGGACCCCACATGGCAGCATGTTTCAGACATCCATCTCTAGGTGTGTGTACCAGTTTTTTGTTTCTACTGCCTAACGAGAACCATTAACATGTGATCAGATGATTGGTTGAATGATGTCAAAGTTACCTTCTGATTAAATAACAG
>NW_006800020.1:2051239-2054038 GCF_000485575.1 Poecilia formosa | reverse complement strand
TAACATGTGATCAGATGATTGGTTGAATGATGTCAAAGTTACCTTCTGATTATTTAACAGCTTCCAAAATTAAAGTAAAGCAAGAACTCAAGTATGTAAACATTGAGAACGAGAACAGGTCTACACAGTGTAATTCTCAACAAAACTAACTGAAAGTTACCTGTTGGCTGTTGTCTTGTTCGTTAGTGTCATCACTGGGAGAGTCACAGAAGGTTTTGTGTAGTTGATCTGCAGGAGCAGGAGCCTGACAGCCAGTTACCTGGAACTAAAGCCAGAAATAACTTATCAACATCTCATAGAAAAGTTAAATGACAGACTCAAAACCTGTAAATGTAATTCAAATAGAAAAAATTAAGGCTTTTAATATCTTAACTTTCCAACGTGCATACTTGATCTCATCGACTTACTTTTTCACGCCATGGCCATTTTGAGTCCCCGTAGTTGTAATCAATTTCAGTTCCTATTTCTATTTTCTTGATGGCAAAGAGGCACAAATGGGGCTTATTATTTACAATAATTTTTTCCATGGTGCAGTTTGGAGACTTGTGGTTGTCATTCACTAATCTTCCTAGAGAGCCATCCTCTTTTGATGCATCAATACTAGGAAAGAAATCAACAAAATCAAACATTTTGTGTATCATATGTAGTCTTTGTGTAAAATAAAAGTTAGCTTAGAAACACTAATTTCATTAACATTTCAAACATCAAAGTTGTGATAAATTTTGAGATAATGTCTTTAGCAGTTATACCAAACAAGTTTTTGATGTCAATTCTGGTGTGACAATAAAATATTGCTTCAAATTGAATCTCTCTGATCTTGAATTCCACTCTCTTTAGAGTTCAAAATTCCTTTATGGAAGATATTTGCTCTTACATACCACCAATGTCGATTCTGCCATTCAAACTCAAAAAGAAATGTACTCTCCTTTCCAGAGTACTTTCTTGTTTGACATTCATCTGCTGGTAGAAGACGTCCCCTGTATTCTATGACAAAATCTCCCTGTTCAATGGGCTGGGTAGCAAATATGCCTCTTCCTGCAAGGCATTTCATATGAACACATTGGTTAGGAATAATTAAATTATTTCTTCATTTTTAGATAAACCATTAACCAAATAATTGTGGTCTTAAGATGTTAATACTAAATTATTGCTTAGAAATCTTAACAATAATCATTATGAATTTGTTTTCAGTATGTCATTTTATAAAACAAATCAATATTTAGGGTAAGTGATTCAAAATGAGTTTATTACCTTTGTTGTCATCAATAAATCTTTCCATTAATCCTGGTTTGTCCTTTGAAGATTGAATGTAAAAGGTTGCTTCATCAACTGGCTTTTTTCTTACCTTCCTTTTGGACATTTTAGCCCTAAAAAAAAAATAAAAAAAAATATGGCACAGACAACTTTGATAAGAACTCTATACTCATTTAAAAAGATTTTAATCATGCACTGCACAAAGTCTGGGGGAATAAGCCTGGCCAGATGAAGATCTAAGAATGAATTAAGAAAAAAAGAAGAGTTTCCCATCTTCGGCTTAAGAGAATGGTGCTATATTAATGAAAATGTGTGCCACTTTGAAGCTGAGCTTTTAAACCTTTAACCAAATACAGTTCATACCAGATGCAAAAAAGGACTGTTGTTTCAATAGCTTAACCAACATAATTCAGAATTTTGAGGCGTACCAGCTCATTTTTATTATCGTCTGTATCAAAGTGTTATTTTTACGTAGCCTTGTGGATAGTGAATTGGTGCTAATTTTGACAGTTATTCGCGCCAAAATGATTGAATTATTTAAATGCACATTCTTTCACATGAAAAAAATATCGAGACAGAGATACACTGAAATCATACCGCAGTAAAGCTAACCGGCTCTGACTCCAGCCGGCCCAGTACACAATATACAAGTGCGCGGTAGCTCAAGACATTATGGTACACCCATTTACGTGCTGCTTTCACAATAAAAGCGCACATCCGGTCCATGTTTGATCTACTCAAATCCAGCCACAGCATTTGCAAACAGAAAATAATATATGCTGAGAAACTAATACAAAATAAAAACTAATCAGTGGCGACTAGATCTGATGTATAATTTCAAAATAAAAGCCTATCAAAAACGTAATTTTTATTTTTTCCCCCTAAGTTGCCGTGCCCATTGCTGAGAAACTCTCTGTTTCCAAAGACTCCTACCACTTCTGGATGACAAAGGGACACCTCTAGAACAGAACCAGAAATTTGCAACTAGATCTGATGTGTAATTTCAAAATAAAAGACCATTAAAGTAGTTCTTTGGATCTGTTCCACCTAAGTTGCCGTGCCCATTGCTGAGAAACTCTCTGTTTCCAAAGACTGCTACCACTTCTGGGTGACAGAGGGACACCTCTAGAACAGAACCAGAAAGTGGCAACCAGATCTGATGTGTAATTTCAAAATAAAATACCATTAAAGTAGTAGTTTAGATCTATTCCACCTAAGTTGCCGTGCCCATTGCTGAGAAACTCTCTGTTTCCAAAGACTGCTACCACTTCTGGGTGACAGAGGGACACCTCTAGAACAGAACCAGAAAGTTGCAACCAGATCTGATGTGTAATTTCAAAATAAAAGACCATTAAAGTAGTAGTTTAGATCTATTCCACCTAAGTTGCCGTGCCCATTGCTGAGAAACTCTCTGTTTCCAAAGACTGCTACCACTTCTGGATGACAGAGGGACACCTCTAGAACAGAACCAGAAAGTTGCAACCAGATCTGATGTGTAATTTCAAAATAAAAGACCATTAAAGTAGTAGTTTAGATCTATTCCAC